>NC_141938.1:2291209-2442252 GCF_057802395.1 Ceratotherium simum simum | reverse complement strand
CGCGCTTCCGCTGCAGCTCCAGATCCGCCTCATGCAGCTTCCGCCTGTGGGCAGGAGACAGACAGCAGCAGGCTGACCCCTGGGCCCGCTTCCACTTCCTCCCAGTCGTGGCCGCAGCCTTCCCAGCTGGCCAGGAGTGTCCCCCCTGGCTGCAGAGACCTCTCCCCTGCCCCCCAAGCCCGGGGGTGGGGTGCCCTGGCCTCACCATCTTCTCAGCCATCAGAGCCACAACCTTCCTCACCCCTAATCAGCTGGCCCCTGGACCAACCTCCCGTCTGTCCACTTCTCTCCATTCCACAGCCCACTCCCTGGTCTGGCCACCGTCATCCCTCATCAGCCTCTCCTACTCCTAACCCCTCAGTTCCCTTCTCTACCCAGCAGCTAGGGATCTTTCTAGAATGCAAATCTTGTGTGTGTGTGTATGTGTGTGTGTGTGTGTGTGTGTGAGGAAGATCAGCCCTGAGCTAACATCCATGTGAATCCTCCTCTTTTTTTGCTGAGGAAGACTGGCCCTGGGCTAACATCCGTGCCCATCTTCCTCCACTTTATGTGGGACGCCGCCACAGCATGGCCTGACAAGCAGTGCATCAGTGCACGCCCGGGATCCGAACCCGGGCCGCCAGCAGTGGAGCGCGCGCACTTAACTGCTCCGCCACGGGGCCGGCCCCACAAATCTCTTCTAACAAAAGGACATGCCAGCTAAAACTTTACAGTCTTGCCACCTGTGGCAAAACCCCAATGATCTGGTAACACTCCCTGGAGGTGGGACTATTATTGTGCATTGACGTGGAACATGGTGGAACATCTCAGAGTGAACCTCTGGCTGTGTCTACTAAAATCACAGACATGTGCCCTCTGAGCTACCAATTCCACTTTTGTGATATATTTGCACACAAGCATATGATACAATGTTGCATTGTTTGAAATTGCAGATGCCTAAAAGGAATGAGTTATATACATTATGATATTCACAAAAAATGCTACAGGCCAGCCCTTCTGGACCAGAATTCTCCAGGAGAATTAAGCCCTAATCCTCCAGGTGGCCATCCTCTGTAAAGAAATAACTTTTTCTGTGCTCTGGATCCGCACAAGCTATATTCGATCCTTGGTAAAACTGAGAAAACAGCCTCGCAAATCATTTTCTGTAAAGCCTAGCTTCCCCACGGAACCCTGGTTGACAAAGGCTGCTATATTTATAAGAAAGAATGGGGCCGGCCCTGTGGCTTGGTGGTTAAGTGCGCGCGCTGCAATGCTGGCGGCCCGGGTTCGGATCCCGGGTGCGCATCGAGGCACCACTTCTCCGTCCATCCTGAGGCCGAGTCCCACATGCCGCAACTAGAAGGATGTGCAGCTATGACATACAACTATCTGCTGGAGCTTTGGGGGGAATAAATAAAATCTTTAAAAAAAAAAAGAAAGAATGACTCTCTTCATAGAGAGAAATTTCCCAGTCAGCTTTTTAAGTAGGAAAAGCAAAGTGCAAACATAGATTATGCTACTTTTAGTGTAAATCAGGAATGAGAATAAAAATCTATATTCATCATCATTTGCATTTGGTTAAAAAACTCTGGAAAGATTTTCATAATAAACATAGGAATGGGGCTGGGGTAGGATGGAAACTGAGTCAACGGGAGTGGGGCACTGGGTGGTATACTCCTCTCTGTATACATTTTGTTTTTGTTTTGTTTTTTTTTAAATAATTTTATTTATTTTTCCCCCAAAGCACCAGTAGATAGTTGTATGTCATAGTTGCACATCCTTCTAGTTGCTGTATGTGGGACACGGCCTCAGCATGGCCGGAGAAGCGGTGCGTCGGTGCGCGCCAGGGATCCGAACCCAGGCCGCCAGCAGCGGAGCGCGCGCACTCAACCGCCAAGCCACAGGGCCGGCCCCTACATTTTGGTTTTTAAACTATGAATGGGATAGCTATTTAAAAGTTTCTTAAAAAAATAAATAAATAAAATAAAAAATAAAAGTTTCTTTTTTTAACAAGGCAAAAAGTAAAAGGTGACTGTCACGTTGTCACACTACCTTGCTGAAATTCCCTCCGTGGCTCCCTACTGTTCCCCCCAAACAGTCCACACTTCTTCTCTTGGCCTATAAGACCCCACTTGATCTGAGCCTGCGGCCTGTGGCGGCCTCACTCTCCTCATACACAACTCCCCATCGACACCCAATCCACCCCACACCCGGGGTGCCCTCCCTCCGGGACTCACAGATGCTCCTGCAGCTTCCTCTTCAGCAGGGCGGACTGGGGGAGAGAAGAGGCACCGGGTGAGTGGGGTCCAGAGGTCCCAACCCCTTTCCGGGGGAAGGCAGGGGGTGCCACCCGGGCCCACAGTACTTACAATGGGCTGCAGGGGCATCGGGCAGCAGGGGGAGAGAGAGGGGGGTTAGCGGCGGGCACGAGGGAGGGCCAGGCAGGGAGGAGGTGGGCACTCACGTCCTCAGTCTTGCCCCCCTGCTCCTGCAGGGCCTTCTGCAGGTCCTCCACCTGGGCCCGCAGCTCCGACAGCTGCTGCTGGTTCAGCCTGCGGGGGCGGGGGCCGCTCAGAGCCTGTGCCCGCCCTCGGCCCGGTCCACGTCCAGGACCCCCTCCGCCGGGTCCTCACCGGTGCTGCGTCTCCAGCCCGTGGCGCGCGCGGTTGGCTTCCTCCAGGTGGCGCTGCAGCTCCTCCTGCCGCTCCCGGTCGGCCGCCTCCTGCTGGCACAGCCGCTTGTTCTCCAGCTGAAGCCGCAGGAGCGTCTCCCTGCCGACCGGGAAGGAGGGAGCAGGGCTGGGGACCGGTCACCCGCAGGCCGGCCCGGGCTCTGACAGAGAGACTGGACACACGGTGCTAGGAGAGGGGCAGAGCCCTGGGGAAGAGCCCAGGGTGACCCTGGGCTAGGATGAGTACCGGGGACCCAGGCCTAGCGTAGGTGGGCGGAGCGCGGGGGGGGGCAAAGTGGGCGGAGCTATGAGCTAGGCCTAGGGAGCCAGGCAAGCGCGGGGCTCCAGGAGCGGGTTAGAACACGCGGGATGGGGCTGCAGGAAAGCAAGACGCAGGAATGTGAAGGGCTGGGGTGGGAGAATTCATCTGGGCAGCGCACAGGGCGCTGAACCTAGCAGGGGCTGCACTGAAGACAGAGATGTGCCCTGAGAGCAGAGCCCGATGTGGACGGGGCTGGGCGGAGGATTTTTGCATGGCCAGTGGAGCCAGATGGGTGGGACCCAATTTGCACACTGAGGATGGATCCTGGAGAGGCAAGCCACCAATAGGGCTAGCGCCCAGGGCAGGTAAGGGCAGAATTACGAGTGGCTGGGCCTAGGGGCCCGGCAACCGAGCTGAGCAGGCAGGGCTAGCGGTAGGCTGACGGTGGGCACTGGTAGGCCGGCGTGGGGCCAGAGCTCTGAGTGACCCCAGGATACCTGAGTTCCGCAGGTAGGATCTCCGCTGCTAAGTTTTCCACAGCCGGTGAGGTGGGATCCAGTGAGGGGTCTGGAGAACGGGTGAAAAGTCTTCAGGTTACTGCACAGTCCCCACCCCTGTCCCTGGGGTCCTCTTTCCAAGAATCATCTTTGGGGCTCAAGTTCGGCCAAGTACCTGGCTTAACAGGGAGCCCCGATGCTGGTCCGAGTTTGCCTTGGCCCCACCCCGAGCCCGGGAGCACAGCCCCCACCTTCTGTCGGCCCACGTCACCTCTTTCCGCTCTAGCCTCCCTCCAGCGTGGCCTAGCTCTGCCTCCAGTCTACACAAGCCCTGAGACACTGCCTTTCTGCCTGCCCTGACAGCACCCCAGGCCACCCCTCTACCAGACCCTTGGATGGGCCTCCAGCTCACCGGCCTGGGTCAGCCCCCGCGGCTGCAGCTGGGCGCAGCGCAACTCCTCGTTGGCCTCGCGCAGCGAGTCCCGCTCTGCCAACAGCCGCTGGAGAGACGGGGCACAAGAGGTCGCTGGAGGCAGGATCGGCCTCCTGGGGAATGGGCTATGCTATGATGACAGAGTGAGGCTCGGGCGGTGGGACCTCAGCCTCACCTCCTTCTCCTTTGTCACCGACTCATACTTTTCCTCCAGATTGTGGCACTCGAATTGCCATTTCTCGGCCTTCATGGCCTCCTCCTGTCGCTGGCCCTGCAGTTCCTGAACCTGAACAGACGAAAGGGGTAAAGACTGCGGGGTTGGAAGGGGGCAGGGACCGAGTACAAGGCGAAGGGGCGGGGCCGGAGGGACTCAGCGGCTTAGAGCCTGGAGGGGCGGGCAGACGCAGACGGGGGCTGGCCTGGGCGGAGGGGCGTAGCCTACATGTAAATGAGGGACAGGGCTCTGGCGGGAGGGGCTCAGAACCACACTGAGGGCGGACCAAAGCCAGGGAGCGCGCCGTGAGGGGCTTGGCCGCCCACCGCAACCCGCTCTCCGGGTCCCTGGCCCCCGGCCCGCGGCCCCCGCCGCACCTGCCGCCGCTGCGCCTCGAGCTGGGCGCGCAGCGAGCCGGCCCGGCGCAGCTCGTCCTCCAGCTGCCTCGTGCGCTCGGCGTGGCCGGCGTTGCGCTCCTCCAGCTGCCGCACCTGCCGCCGCAGCTCCCGCAGCTCGCCCAGGCGGCGCCGGCAGCTGTTCAGCGTGGCCTCCAGCTGCCCGGCCCGCTCCGAGGACTGCCTGGGGGAGGGGGCAAGTGGGGGGAAGAGGCTGGGGACTGCGGTCAGGGTTCAGCTTGGATGCGAGGCCCTCAAGGCAGGGGAGCGTGTCGGCCTGGGGGCGTTTGGGTTCAAGGGGATGGATCGTAAGGGTCAGGGGCCAGCCCGGATCTGGTGCTGTTGGGTGTCATTAGGGGGCATAAAGGGAGCCCTAGCATCGATGATTAGCCCAGGGTCACAATCAGGGATCCTCAGGGGGGGAATTGTGGGGTTACAGGGGGAATGATGGGACCCAAAGGGTCTGAGGAGCCCCCAAGGACACTTAGGGGTCATGAGGTGGCTGTGGGATCAACGATGGCATTGTGGGTACAGGGGCCATGGTGGAGTCGTGGGGGAGCTTTCGGGCCAGAGCACTATGGAGTCCTTGAAGGTGCAGTAGGGGCTCACTAAGCAATGTAACACTACAGGGGTGCCGTGGGGTCACAGGGGAGCCCTTTGAGGTTACAGAAGACACAGTAAGGTCAAGGGGGTGGAAGCTCCAGGGGTCCACCACACGCTTTGGGGTTGCTGGGGTGTTGTAGAGTTGTCAGAAGATACAGCCGTGTCACGGAGGTGCACAGTGGGGTCACAAGGGGCTGCAAGGTTATTGCACCATGGGGTCCTCAGGACACCAAGGGATCCTAGGGCATGGTGGGACCTAGAATGTGCAGTGGGTCTGGGGAGCATTGGTGGGGGCCCCCTGGGCTTGCTGGGGTCACAGGGATGCAGTAAGGTCTGGGGGATACAATATGGGATAACGGGGGGACACTGTGGGGTCCTGGAAGACATCAAGAGTCCAGGGGGCTTGGTGGAGTCCAGGATAGTGCAGTGGGGTTCAGGATGGCACAAGGGGCATTGTGAGGGTCCACTGGGCATTTTGGAATGACGAGGCACTGTAGCATCAGAGGGGCACTCTGGCAAAGGGGGTGTGCAGTGGGGACCCAGGGACCACCACTCACCGCAGCTCGTCCATCTCATCCTTCAGGGCCTGCGCCTCCTGGGCCAGGCTGGTCAGCGCCTGGTTCCGCTGCTGCAGCTCGGTGACCTCTCGCTCCAGCTCGGCACAGCGCAGGCGCTCATCCTCCCTGCCGCTCTCCAGCCTGGGGGGCAGTGGCAGGGGGCACGTGAGGGGCTGCAGCCGCCCCACGCCCCGGCCTGCCTGGCGGGTTCCCCGCCGCCCGCACCTGAAGTTCTCCTCCTGCAGCTGCTCCAGCTGGGACTGCAGCAGCAGCAGCTTCTTGGCAGTGAGGCCGGTGGCGCCCTCACCCTCGGGCCGGCCCACCCGCTCCCGCAGCACCGCGTTCTCCTGCGCCAGGCTCTGCTTCTCCTCTGACAGGAGCACCAGCTACGGGCAGAGGGTGCCCATGAGCTGGAGCTTGGAGGGGGGCTATGCAGGCAACCTGCCCCAGGAGCACCCGTGGTCCCCCAACTCGGCCCCACCTGCCGCTCCAGGTCCAGACAGCGCTGCTGCAGCTCGTCCCCCTCATCAGCCTCCTCACTCAGGAAGTAGTACCTTCGGGACTGATGAGAGGGGTGGGGGAGGGGCAAGGAACTCAGGGATCCAGGGGAGGAGACTGGGGGAAGGGAGGCTGGGATCTCCAGGGGGAAGGGGGGTGGCAAGAAACCCTCAGGATTTAGGAAGAGAGGGCTGGGACCCGGGGGCATTGGAGGAAGTGATGCAGGAACACTGGGGACCTGGCAAGGGAAGAAGCCAGGACCCTGAGGGATGGGGGTGGCTTACAGGCTTAACGACAAACCCTTCCCCCTTAGGCAGCCCTGCGAATCAGTAATAGGGCTGGACCTTTACCAGAACCCCCCACCCCTTACCTGGCTATCAAAGTTCCCATATGTCTCCAATGACAGGGAGTCAGGGGTGTCTTTGGTCATGAGCTGGAGGGGGATGGGGGACATTGAGATGAGCTGGGCCCCCTGAAGGTGGCCTTCAACGCTGAGAACCTCTCCATCCTCCTGTCCCCAAAGCCAGTTCTCCCCATAACCCTAGCCCAGAAGCCACGCTCCTGCCGTACTGCACGCAGGGAGGCCTGGTCCTTTGGGCATGCCAGACTGTGACTTAGAACTGGGAGGGGCTGGCCAACACATGAGACAGGAAAGCTGGCCAGCAGAGTTCCAGGCAGAGCCCAGACCTTACCAGGGCAGGGCCTGTGCCCAGCTGCCTCTGCCCTGGAGATGCCCTCCCCTGGAGCTCCCTGCCACACTGGGCACCCCCACCCACCTCCTGGATGGCTTCCATCACCACCTGCTGAACAGATTCCTCCAGGGTCATGATTCTCTGGATGTGCTCTAGGGATCAAAGTGGGGGAGACAGAGATGGAGACGTGGGGGGGAGGGAAGGAGAATTTCCTCGGATCTTCCCCTGGGGACCCCCTAACCCCCCATACCCTGCTTCTTCTCGCAACTGATGGCACAGCCCAGCACCAGCTGAAGCAGCTTGCCAAGCTCCTCTGGGTCCGAGAACTCGCCAATGAGGCTCACATCCGGGATGTGCTGCTCCGAAATGGGATGCCCCAGGACCTGAGGATGGGGGCGGGGGTATCAGGGGCTCACGGACCCCCTCCTCCCAACCCAACCCCCTAAATCCCTTTACAGTTACTCACATCCTGGGAGTACTCCACCAGGCTCTGTAAGATTGTCTTCAGATTGCCGACCTGGGGAGGGCCAAAGAATTGTGTCCAGGCTCCCAGAGCCCCCCCAAAAGGGGCCTGGCATCCCTCACCCTGAATCTGTCTACCCCACCCTTTTTTCTCTGCCTCTTCTCCCAATCCCTGGTCATCTCATCCTATTTGGCCCCATTCTCCGTCTGAAAGTCCCCTCTCTTAGGGGTGACCTGTCTGGCTGCCTGCCCTTCTTGTCCACCTGCCCATCTTGTTCACGTGTCCCCAGAATCCAACCACTTCTCACCACCTGCCCTGCCACCCTTTGGCCCTAGCCACCGTCATCTCTCACCCAGATTATTGTACCAACCCCGTCTCAGCTTCTGCTCTTGCTGCCTACAGTCCATTCCTCTCTGAGCAGCCTGGGGGAGCTTTTCAAAGCCCAAGCCGGGTTGTTTCCTTTGCTAAAACCCTTCGTTGACTTTGCACAGCACTTAAAATAGAATCCACCTCCCTGCCCTGGCCTGCCAGTCCTCTGGTGACCTCATCTACCATTCCTGCCCCTTTGCTTTCCGTTCTGACCTCTCTGCCATTCCTCGATCACACCAAGCTTATTCCCAACTCAGGGCCTTTGCATTGGCTGTTCCAGTCCTGGAATACTGTTCCTCCAAATCTCACATGGAGATCAGGCCATCTGGAGTAACCACCCACCAACCCCCAGTGGCTCTCTCTTATTGCCCAGCTTTTATTGTCCTCAAAGAACTTATCGCCAGTGGAAGTCAATGTCTACATTTGTGTATGCAGGTTTTTGTCTGTTATTCCTTGCTGCACGCCCAGCCCTGCTCAATAAATGAATGCAAGAACAAATAGTTGGCTGATCACCAGACATCTGTCCCTCTTCCTGGCTAGGTCTGTCTGTCCATCACCCAGGACATGTCTAGCTGACCCTTTCCTGATCATCTCTTCACCAGCCTGTCCCCCAGTGGAGTCCACCTGTCACCTTCAGCCTCCAGTTGGGACCTGGGTCGTCTGAGATGCCCTGGAGCCATGCTTCGTTGAACCAGGAAGGGTCTCTGGGGGCGAGAAGGTGGGATGAGCTGCTGGGGGCCCCTTTTGGGACCCTCCCCCTCAGCCCCACTCACATCTGGTTCAGCACAGAGGCTACGGCGAGGCCACTGCTCAGGTCCTGGGGGCTGGTACAGGGGGGCGGGACGTGGAACGTCTGCAGCTGGGGAAGAGAAGAAAGCGCAAAGGGCCGAGTCAGGGCCTGGGACCACCGACCCACGCCCCTTTTGCAGACTTTTCCGGTCAGCAGGCGCCTCACGCGGCTGGGCGGGAGCTGGCCTGTTGCTCCAGCGTGCCCGCTCCTGTGGGGGAGTGGCCTCTGCTCACCTGGGCCCGGAGGGGGCGTGGCCTCACTTCACCTCTGCCCCACAAACACCGCGCGACCAGGCCAGGGCAGAACCACGAGTCACCTGGGCCCCACAGGCACCACGTGACCAGGCCAGCTCACCTGTGCCCTCGCCTCACGTGACCCAGCCCCGAAAGGGCAGGGCCTCACCTGTGCTTTCCACGCAGACCTGCCACGTGACGGGGGCGGGTGCTCAGGCCAGAGTCCAACGGCCCCACAGGCCGACGACCCCCTACTCCTCCCAGTCCCAGGATGGAGGGGTGGACTGAGCTAAGGCTGGGGCTCCCGGGCGAGAAGAGCGGGCGCACACCTGTCCCTGGTTCCGCCCCTGACCTACCCAGGTGAGCAGAGACCCGCATAGCTCGGCCTTGTCCACGCTCATGGCTCCCGATCAGATTCGACCCCGGCCGCGGAGCCCCGCCACCGCAGCCGCCTCCGGATCCGCCACCAGCGAGCGCCCGCAGCCCCGACCTCCCGCTCGGCCTAGAGCGCCGCCCCGCCCCCTCGGCGCAGGCTCCGCCCTGGGCACGTGATCTCCTCCGGGCGCCCTCTCAGGCCTCCAGTCCCGCCATCTTGGATCCGGGCAGCATTCGGGCGCCCGCCCTGCCACTAGGGGTCAGCCTGGGCCGGCCTTGCGCATCCCAAGGGTGGCGCCGCAGCCCGTCCTCCCCGGCTGTTTTGTGGGTAGCGGAGACCTCACGATCATTCCTCAGTATCTGAGGCGGAGCTGCCCCACCCTGTTATACAGGCGCATTCACGTCCCTTCCCTTCAGCTGAAAGAAATTCTGCTGTCTAACCACGTTATGATGGGAGTCTTTATCTGCACGGGGGGGGGGGCAGGCCATAACAATTCTATGGACTTGGAGGGGGGATCCTAAAGGGGTCGTCCCGGTGGAGGTGACTTGGGAGTCTTGCCCCAGGGGATACAGGCGTGGTTCTAGGTAGGTCGAGGGTAGGATGGGTCAGCCAGACACGTGTGCTGGCTGATGGACAGACACACTTACCCAGCCGGTCCTCCGCTGAGCTTCCCCAGCGCCTTCCCCTCCCCAAGCCCCGCGCCGAGGTCCTCCTGCCTCAGAACCCAGGACCAGGCCGCCCTGGTCCCCGCGGCCCACCAGGGGGCGCGCAGGCCGCAGGAACGCGGCCTACGGGGAAGAGGATGTGCCCACTCTGAGACCCCGCCCGGGCGGTGGAGGGGCCTCCAAGGAAAGTGATAATAGTAGTTAACAATAAAATCGCAGTCGCCATAGATTGAGTGCCTACAGTATGCAGGTCCTGCGCTAAGCGATTTAAATACATAGGCGGTTGAATCCTCCCACGACTCTAGGTGGAAGTGCTGTTTTAATTCCCGGTTCGCAGGCGAGGAAACAGAGGCTCTGGGTGGACCCGGCTTTAGGCGGAGGGGGTAAAGCCCCGGCCCGCCCCCTTTGACGCTTGAGTCCCCCGGCAACCCCTCCCCCGCGGGGCCGGCGAGGTAATGAGCAGTAATTAGAGGTTATTAGCTGTACCCGGAGGGAGGGGCGGGCTCTGCTTTGGGGGTGGGTCCAGATCCGAAGGGAGGGGCGCTTTGCTCCTTCCAACCCAGCGTCTGGCTCCAGTGACCCTGCCCCGGAGCGGGTTGGGCAGGATGACAACAGCCCCCACGCCGCATCGCAGAAACAGTCACTCTACACCAGACACTCGGTTACTGCCGACTCAGACGCGCAGCTGCACGCACGCACGCCGGGCCTAGGAGGCTCGTCTACACCCCCACATCCCCTTCCCGCTTTGTTTTCATCCTCCAGTCCCTGGGAGCGGGGTGGAGAGGGAGTAGTGGGGGAAGGGGACAAGGGCCGGCAGCTCGGGCTTCCGGACTGGGCTGCCTTCCGGCGGGCGGGCGTGGGAACCACTGCCGCTGGCTGGGATGTCAGTGTCCCATCCCGCACCCTCCGGAGGGGAAGGTGCCGCCCCAATAGGTGGAAACGGGGCCACCCTGCGCCCAGGTAGAAGTGGAGGCGGCGAGCTGGAACTACCTACGGCTGTTACAAGGATGGGGGGCTGGGAATATTTGTGAGATGGCCTGGTTGCCCAATGTTGGGGCACACGTTAGGACTGCCAAATATTTGGGGGGGTCGCCAATATTTGCAAAACCCGCAGAGATCTTGATCTTTAGGAGGAATCTAGGAACCCAAATATTTGGAGCATAGGCTTGAATTGTTCTAATGTTGACGTGATATTGTGAGCGTCCTAAATGTTCAGTAACCAGAGGCCCCAGAATTAAGGAAAGATCTAGGTGCCCTCATTTTGGGGGCGGAGACACAATCCTCCATTTGGGGCGGCAGAGAATCTCATGTTTGCGGGGAAAGGGAGCTCCCATGTCGGCAGGGAAGAGCAGCAATCCCTATTATGGGATGCAGGGAGACCCACTGTTGGGGGGATCCCGGTACCTTCAATTCAGTGAAAGAGGTCACAAACCCTCATTTTGGGGCAGGGACCCTATATTTGGGGGAAAGATGCAAACCTCCATTTTCGGTGGGGGAGCCCCAAAGTTTGGGGCATGGTCTGGAGGCCCCCATTTGTAGGGACAGAGAGTGCAGGTCTGGGCCAGCAACCCCCAGCTGGTTTGGAGACCCCACCCCCTCCTGCCTGTTTCCAGGAACAGCTGGGCCCAGCCTGGGTTGTACTGCTGGGAAGCGAGTGACTCAACCCCTCCCTGCGGCCACAGCTGGACCCCCGCCCGCCCCCTCTGGCCTTCACATCTGGGCAGAGACCCAGTCATGAGGGCTGGGATGGGGACCCTGCGTTCACACAGTTGAAGGCTGGTGTCCCTCCGCGGGGGCTGACCAAGCCACAGGGTGGACACCATGCCCCATACCACGAGGGACTCGGGCAGGCCCTCTTCACTGCAGACACTGGCATCCCGCCAGGAACTCCCATCCTGTCCCCCTCTCCATGTCTGTGGGTGTGTGTCTCTGAGTCCATGTGAAGTGTGCTCACATCTATGTAGGTGTGAGAAGATGGGTCTGTGATTGTGTGTGCACGGGTGTGTGTGTCTGCATCCACCTGTGTCTTGGGGCGCTGGGAATTTATGCGACAGGCTATGTGTGTGTGATTTGATGGGGGCGGCTGTCAGGGACTGGGGCCCATGCTTCTCTATATGGGACCTTGCTTTGTGTCTATATCCCTGTGTCATTCTTTGTGTGAACAGTGAGTGTGTGACAATCAGTACCTCAACGTGGCTTTGGGTTTTCTGTGTGACACTCTACTTTCTCTGCATCATGTGTCTTTTTGTGATAGTGTGACCCTGTCATCTGTGTCCTTGATTTGCCCATGTCCCCACAACAATCTGGTGTCCTTGTGTGTGGCCTTGTGGGTTTGCCTGTGACCCGACTTTACTTTGTGTGCCCTATTTGTGATGACCGCGTGACAGCATGACCGTCGTCTGTCCCCACCTTGTGTCTCTGCGCCTCTATAATCTCCATGGGAGTGGCAGGGCTGTGTGACAACTGGAGTCCTGGTGTCCAAGACTTTATATCTGTTTGTGTCTTACTTTGTCTTGATGGTGATGGTGTGGCTTTATGGGAGTGCTATATATGCCACCTGTGCATGGAGATGGCCCTGTGTCCCTACCGCAAACGGTGTGTGACAGGTGTGCCTGTGTAACTATCTGGGTCTTCATGTGTGTCCGTGTGTGACAGTGTGACCCTGTCCATGTTCGCTGCGGGGCTGGCTGGGCTAGTGAAGGTTTGTGCCAACGTGTGGCGGTGTATCCCGTGTCCTGCGACACTGTGGGTCGGAGAGTTTGTGATCTTGCGGGGTGGGGGGCGTCAAAGTCACGCGCGCCGGCGCGCTCAGCGGAGGCGGCGCTGTGCGCAGGGGGCCGTCAGGCGCCCCGCGTGCCGCCGCTCTCCGCAGGGCTGGCCCCTCCCCGCGCTGTGGGGGCGCGTGCGTCGTGCGTGACGTGAGACACGACGGGGGTCGCTGCGTGCGTGGAGCCCGACGCGGTCGTGCGTGCGGGCGCGGGGGGCTGGGCTAGCTGCGTGTGCGCGTGCGTGGGCGGCCGCGGGGACTGGGCGCGCGGGGGCGCGCGGGGCACAGCCCCACCCCGCCCGGCACTTTGGGCCGGGTGAAACCCGGAGGGGGCCGCCGTTAACCCCTTCCTGCCCGATCTGAAACTGGTGGCCCCTCGACCGAGCGCGCGGGGGCTTCCCCGGCGCGTGGGGGCCGTCCCTGCCGAGGGAGGAACCCCCCCATCGAGCTGAGAGACCCCCCCAGTTACCATGGGAACCGGAGCTTCCCGCGCGGCCCGGCGCCTGCTTCCTCCCCCCCTCGCTCTTCCTCCAGCTCAGTAGTCCACCGACAATGCGCTTCCCGCTCCTGGTCTCCGGGGAAGGGGGTTGGGGTCAGCTAGGCCCGGCCTGCGTGACTCAGGCCAGCCCGGGGGTCCCCTTGCCGCAGCCGACCTGGCTCCCCTTCCCTGCCCCCGTGACTCACCCCTCTCGGCTTTCCCCGTGTGTGACTCAGGCCCCTGGGGAGGGGGCTGCGGACTCTGAGACCCCCTCCAGGCGGTGGAGGCTGAGAACTAAGTTCTGGGGACCCTGAACTCTGGGGAGGGGCTCCCCCTCCAGCGGGGGGCTGGTGTCTTCCCTTCGCCGGCCCTCGCCCTGGTCACTAGAAGCGTTTCCCCCTCACCCCACCATCCCTGAATTGGCAAGGCCTCCGGGAACCCTGCCCCCAGCCCCTCCCCCCCCCAGCCCACAGGAAGTTTTGGCAGAGCCCGTCGTGGCGATGAAACGGTTAAAGCCGTTTTCTTATTCATTTCATCCAGGGGCCCCTTTTGACTCAGAGCAAGCCAGGCGCCCCCTTGAGCCGGGCCTCATGGGGGCCTGGGTTCATACTCCACCCCACATGCACCATTTTTAGAGAGGGGAGGGAAGGCGTTGGTGAGCTGGCTGGGGGTCTTGGGTAGCCTACAGAGCTGGGTTCAAATCCTGCTCTACCCTCATTGCTGCCTGGGTCTCAGTTTCTCCATATGAAAATGGGGATAATTACATCCTGCTCACCGTGGTGTTGTGGGGATTAGGTGAATAATAGATGGGAGGCTTTG
This sequence comes from Ceratotherium simum simum, assembly GCF_057802395.1. Lineage (NCBI taxonomy): Eukaryota > Metazoa > Chordata > Mammalia > Perissodactyla > Rhinocerotidae > Ceratotherium > Ceratotherium simum. Next base: position 2,428,491 of record NC_141938.1, on the reverse strand, counting down.
AATCCGGAGCTGGGCACTGTAGCAGGCAGGGGCCTTGGCCGGCAGAAGGACCCAGCCTCCTCCTGTCTCAGGCCTGGGTGTCGGGGTGCCCAGCAGAAGCGAGTCCTCGAGGGGCAGGCTGTGCCCGCCCCACCCAGGCACTCTGAGGCCATGGGGTTCATCCTGTCCACCCCCTGCCCCGGGCCGGCACCCAGGAAGTGAGAGGTGGGGCAGGAATGAGGCGGAACCTGTTGGGCCCGTCGCCTCCCCACCCCCCACCCTCATTCCGGGGCCCTGACAGGGTCCCCCCCACGCTGTGGCCCCACCCCTGCCGCCCTGGACGCCTGGGTCCTGACCCCACGGTGGCTGGAGGGAGGGGATGTCGGCGGAGACGGCGTCTAGGGAACATCCTGTGGACGGCTGGCTGGACAGACGGGAGGGTCAGCCCCTCCCGGGACAGGGCACAAATTGGCTGGGGGCAGAGTAAACATGGCCCAGACTTGGGGGGGGGCGGCAAGGAGTGTACACATAGACAGTCACCCCAAGAGAGACAGTCCAGACACACAAACTGTCACTGTGGCCACAAAGATACTGCTGAACAGGAACACACTGCCAGGGTCAGATACACATCTGGGCAAGACGACCCAGCAACGGCTGTCACATAGACAGTGACAGGGCAGACTCAGGAGCTGCCCTGAACCAATGCCAAACACGACATGGACAGGCCAGAAGCACGCAGGCAGGGCGTGTGTGGCCCGGATAAATCAACTCAGCACACAGGCAAGATGGACACACTGACAAGCACAGAAAGACACGGACATTCAGGTGAGAAGCTCACAGCCAAGCAGACACAGCAGTGGCATGCTCACACTCACACTGAGACAGACGTGACAGGCCAGAAACACAGGCAGGACAGACACACAGAGTACTGTGTGTCAGACCCAGGCGGGCAACGCGTGGCTGCTGAGAGACTTGGGGAGAAGGGACAGTCACTCTCAGCACAAGCAAGGCGAGAGCTGCACCAGAGATGTTGAGACCCACACGCACGCACACGCTGTCAGATCCTGATACACAAGAGAAAGCAACACACACACACACACACACACACACACACACACACAAGCAAGATCACCAACTCAAACAGATACTCAGATGCATAAGATAGGTAAATCGACGGAGAGGTGGACGGAGAGGACATGTACACACTATGACGGAGACACGTACACACACACACACACACACACACACACACACCCCTGTTGCACACAACTCAGAGATGCTCTGAGGGACACCAAGACAGCCTTACAGATACACAAGGCCTCACTGATAACACACACACGTCAGACCCGCCGACAGATCGGGCAGATGCCAGCAGACAGTGACATCTTCACAGACGTGGTCTGGCCAGACAGTCACACCCAGCACAGAAGCACAGACAGGCCACAGTCGGACATTCATAAACACACCGGCACAGAGGACCTGTTAGTGGGTGTGTGCATGCACACACACATACACCAGCCATGGAGCTCACGTAGACACACACACACACACACACCAGCCACAGAGCTCACATAGACACACACACAGACCTCATACAGGCCAGCCATGGACCTCACACAGACACAGACACACACACACACACACACACACACACACACACACACCCCAGACACGTATAGGTTGGCCATGTGAACTCCAAAGCAACATATGCACACAGGCCAGCCACATGCAACCTAGTCCATAGACCATACACACACTCACCCACCTTCCCTCCAAACGACCCCCCAAAGCAGACAGGCCCTACACACCCCTGCAGGGTTGGGCTGACACACAGACACACGCACCGAGGAGACAGGCCTCACACAGACTCGCACACGCCCTGACAGGCCAGCCACACGCTAACCCATAGCCACCCAGACACACGGGCGCTCTGGGACCATGCTGAGGTCTGTGGGGCTCTGGGCTTCCCAGCCTGTCTCTACCCGCCCCCCCCCCAGATCCTGGTGCTTCCTCTCTCCACACATCGCCCCCCACTTCCCTCCCTGCCTGCTGTTTGTCACTTCCCCTAGGAGGCCCAGCTCGGCAGCCTCAGTCCCTGGTGGGGTGGCGTGTGGGCCTGTTTGCTCAGCACATCCCCTGTAAAGGGGGCACCCAGGATCTCAGCCATGCTCAGGCCCCCAGAGACCTCTCCAGCCGTGGGGGGGCTGAAGCAGCTTTGTGGGAAACTCCCCTCCTGCCCAGCTGAGTCAGCCTGAGGACACAGACTCTCTTCCTGCTTCCAAGAAAACCCAGCAGCTTCCTCTCCAGCAGAGGGGGTGAGGGACCCCCAAAGCACAGAGGTGGGGCAGGGAGGTGGCTGGCACCAGGGGTTCCTGGGGGAGGACCTCCATGATTTTCGGCCTCTTCCTGCCCAGCTGCGTGTCCACACCCAGGGGCAGGGACTCGGGAGGCTGGGTGCTATGACTTGTGGGTTCTCGCCCTGGCCTGCCCACTGGCTGACTCACCGGCAGCCCCCGGCCCAGTTTCCTGGTGAGGGCCCCACCGGTCAGTAGGGCCACGGGGGAGGGGGTCACTAGGCTATTTATAAGAAGGAGAAGTCCCTCATGCCAGGGCCAAAAGCCCCAGAGAGACCCGTGGGTGGGGGTGGGTGAACTTCCTCCTTATCCCGCTCCCCTCCAGCGCTAGGCCCCTGGGAGGGGGAAGCCTGGGCACAGACTTCCCAGCCAGATGCTGGTCTGAAGCCCAGGGCCTGGGCAGTACCCAGCTGCCAGTCTGGGCACCCCAGCCAGGTGGGGGAGGGGGCTATCCTCACACCCTCCTCACTTTGGCCTTGGCGCCTCTGGGGCGGCGTGAGGGGGTGGTGCCCAGGCCACAAAGGTGAGACTGGCAGGGCCTGGAACCGGCTGTACCAGCTTGGCTGGGCCCCCGCCCTCCCGCACTGGCCCAATCCCCACTCCTTGCTCAAACACCCATGCAGAGCACATGCAGCTACCCGACCCCACTCCAACACGCCGGCCGGCGCCCACACACACCAGCACCCCTCCGCCCTGTGCCCAACCCCATCTCTCTTCCGAGAGAAGACCCTTCGTGAAAGAGCCTGCAGAGCTTGGCATACAGCTGGTACCGCATAAACGCCTCTCTGGTTGTGATTATCCACAGGATAGTGGCTAATGCTCTGCAGCCAGACAGCTGGGGTTATGTTCCAACTCCAGCACTTACAGCTCTGGGACATCAGGCAATGCCTTACCTTCCTGTACCTCAGTTTTCACGTCTGTTAAATGGGGATAGAAATAGCATGCATTTCGCTGGGTTGTTAGAAGCAGGCAATGAGTTACTCAAATCACTTAGAAGAATGCCAGGCCCATGGTAAGAGCCATATAAGTGTTAGCTATTAAAATAATAATTATTATTTCTCAGTCTGTCGACCTATCTTAAGTGTCTCTGAGTTTTGCTGTCTGTCTGCATGACGCTAACCCTACCCCGGTTTGTCTCTCTGGGCATCTCTGCCTGTGCTGACCCCCGCCCCCACACAACTGCTTGTCCTCGCTCAGTCCTTTCCCTCCATCTCCATCCTCTCCAGGCCAGCCTCGCCTCTCTCCAGGACCCCCTGGCATGGCCAGCCTCAGCACTGGCCAGGGCTGACTTGCTGTGGCCTCCTGGCCCGTGGGACCTGCAGGCTGGCTTCCCAAGGTGCTGCCCTCCAGCCAGACCTGCCCAGCCCCCCAACGCTGCCTGCTGCGCCCCCGCAGGGCCCAGCCAGATGTCAGCTGCAGCTATTAGCATGGGCGGGAGACACAGGCCTGGCAGCGTGCCCGCCAGACTCAGCGGCCACTGGAATCTCCCTTGAGCCTGGGGCGGGGGAGGGGAGCTGTTCAAGCAAGGGGAGGAGGCGAGGGGGCACCCAGGGGTCACAAGGACCCTCCAGAGATGGGAGGCCCCCAGCTTCTCCTGGGATCTTCCTCCCCAACACCACTGCTCTGCTGGACTTCCCCCTGCCCCCACATAGCTCAGTTTCTTTTTCGCCTCTTTCGTTTTCCTTCTCTCCCCCACACTTGCTGAGCTCTGTGCTTGCCCTGCAAAGACTGGCTAGCCCCTGTCCCTCAGCCCCTCTCTACCCTAAAGAAACTTCCATCCTCCCAGAAGATAGAGGCCTCTCTCTGAGAGAAAAAGAGAGAGAGAGAGAGAGAGAGAGAGAGACGGAGCTTCTCACCTCTTGTTCTAGTGGCTCACATCCTAACTGCTTGGAAGTCTCACCTTAAGTCTAACTAGAAACCTCATCATCTAAACCTCCACTCAGTCCCAGGGAAGGAGCTCTGGAGGGGTTCCCTCAGATCTCGCCACGGATTCTCAGGTCCCCTCTGTTTGGAGGAGAGGGGAACCCCCTAGGTATTCTGGATGGTTGACAAGACCCCCAGACTAAAACAGGAGTAGGGCCCCTCACCCACGAGTGAGAGAGGGGGCACACCAGCTCCTAGGGGTGTTTGTGGGGAGGGGCCCCAGACCTCCCGGCAGAAAGGAAGGGCACCCCGCCCGAGGGAGGAGGCAGCCGTGCCAGCCCGCCCAGGCGCCGGGGGAGCCTCCAGGCATTGGCCCGCCCCCTCCGCGCCCCGTCGGGCCGGGGGCGAAGTCCGACCCAGGCCCGCGGGCAGGCGGGGACCTGCCGGGCTGGGTCGGGCCGGGCCGGGCCAAGGCTGGCAGGACGCGGCCCCAGAGCGGCTGGGTGGGGCCGGGCCAGGCGGCCGTGGGGGCCCCGGGGGCGGCGGCCAGGGCTGGTCGGGACTAGCCGTCCGGGGGCCCGGGCGCGCCCGTGAACCTGGCAGATACCCGGACTCCCGGCTCCTGGCTCGGGGCCCCGGGACAGCGCTGGCCCCACCCCTTCCTGTGCCCTTATATGGGCGTCGGGAGAGACTCCGGGGGCCGCCCCGCCCCCAGCCCTGCCCGCGGACTCCGGCCTGTTGCCATGGCTACCAGGCCCTGCTCCCCGGTGCGTCCCCCTCTGTCGGGTCAATGGAATCGTCCCGGGCCTGCCTGCCTCCGCGATCGCTTGCGAGCCCCGCGGGCTGAACCATTGCTGGAGGGGGGGGGATGTGACTGGGAGCCTCTGCAGCTGGGCGGGTTCCGCGCACGCTGGCCTCCGGAGGGGTCGCACGCCCAGGTTCCTCTTCCGAGGCGCACAACCCAGCCGGACCCAGGGCGGGGCGCACGGTCCCGTAGGATCCGAGTGACGGAGGCAGGGCCGGGCTCCTTCCCCGGGGGCTGTTGCCACACTTCCTGCTGCGGCGCTCTTTCCCCAGCCTGTTTCTAAGGAAGGAGTGGGGTTGGGCGACCGCGCCCCGGCGGTCAGGCTGGGTCCAGGCACCAGGAGCCGGCACGGTGTCGGTCAAGCCCAGGGTCACTGGGGGAGGTCTTTGGGATGGGGACAGAGTATACAGGCGCCTAGAGGTCACCCACGAGAGGGGGCGCCAATCATGGAAGATCCAGCAGTACAGGTCCCCAGGATCCTCAAAGACCCCTCCTCTCATGTCTCAGCCGGGGACCCTCTGTCATTGTCATCTCAGTTCTGAAGGTGTGCCCCGATCCCTCTAATTCTCTTTCATCAGGGCTTTGTAGATAACCCCAGTGACCCCCAACCTCTGACACTGTCTCCATCTTCTACCCCACATATTTTCCCTTACTCACTGTACCCCAGAACCCTCACTTTCTGCATATCTAGATACCCCCAATTCCTTCCCCTTCCCACTTGTGGGGGCCCCTCAGTCTCTCCCATGGACTCCAGGACCCCTACTCATTTTTTGCATGATGGGTCCTCCGGCTCCTCCCCGTCTACCCTTTTGATCTCTCCCCCTCCTCATTTTTCCTGGGTTCAGCCCCTGTCGTGAAAATTCCAGTCCCCCAACCTCTCTGTACGCAGGACCCCCGTAATTCCTGAGTCAGGCGTCTTTTTACCCCTCCCCCATCTACTCTACTTAACCCTCCCGTCTCTTCTTCGTGGGGTCTCCGGTGTATTCTCAGTCCTCCAACCCCTTTCGGATACTCTGGGTCCCTCAGGCCTCTCCATGGACATCCTGGGATTGGGATCCCCCCCGCCCCCCCGCCGCGCGCACACACTTGCTCTGTATCAGTTCCTCGTATCCCTTATCGCGTACTTCAGGGGGATCATGCCCTTCCTGGAGCCCCTCCCCGACTGCCCTAGCAGCCCCTTCCTCGCGCACCCTGGGGTCCCCTGAGCCCCTCCCCCTGCAGCCGCGCCGAGCCACCCAGCCCGTGGCCGCTGTTTACAAGGACACGCGCTTCCTGACAGTGACGCGAGCCGCCTCCTCCCCTTCCCCACGCTCAAGGGGGGGGCGCGGGGGCCCGGCTCCAGCAACGGCCAATCGGGGCGCACTTCCGCAGCTGACTATCGCGGTATAAAGGCGTGTGACTCCGACTGAGCGGCTGGGACCTTGAGAGCGGCCAGGCCAGCGTCGGAGCCAGCAGGGAGCGGGGAGCAGGGGGAAGCGACACCAAGAAAGCGAGCGCGCCAGAGAGGGGCAGAGGAGCTCGAGAAGCCGCACAGAGCTTCCGCGCACAGCCGCCGGCTGGCGTCTCCCGGCCTGTTCCAGCCCCTAGGAACGCGCGTCCAGACGCCCAGTACAGCCACCGCCGCGGACAGCGAGCCGCTCGCTGCAGCGAGGCCCGGGGCGGCCCCGCAGGGACCCCGCCAGACCGCCCGGGCCGCCCGGATGTGCACTAAAATGGAACAGCCCTTCTACCACGACGACTCATACGCAGCGGCGGGATACGGCCGGGCCCCGGGCGGCCTCTCTCTACACGACTACAAACTCCTGAAACCCAGCCTGGCGCTCAACCTGGCCGACCCCTACCGAGGTCTCAAAGCTCCCGGGGCGCGGGGCCCCGGCCCAGAGGGCAGCGGTGGCAGCGGCTACTTTCCCAGCCAGGGCTCGGACACAGGCGCGTCACTCAAACTCGCCTCATCGGAGCTGGAGCGCCTGATCGTCCCCAACAGCAACGGCGTGATCACGACGACGCCCACGCCCCCGGGACAGTACTTTTACCCCCGCGGGGGTGGCAGCGGTGGAGGTGCGGGGGGCGCGGGAGGCGGCGTCACCGAGGAGCAGGAAGGTTTCGCCGACGGCTTTGTCAAAGCCCTGGACGACCTGCACAAGATGAACCACGTGACGCCCCCCAACGTGTCTCTGGGCACCAGCGGGGGGCCCCCGGCCGGGCCCGGGGGTGTCTACGCCGGCCCAGAGCCGCCTCCCGTCTACACCAACCTCAGCAGCTATTCGCCAGCCTCAGCGCCCTCCGGAGGCGCCGGGGCCGCCGTCGGGACCGGGAGCTCGTACCCGACGGCCACCATCAGCTACCTCCCACACGCGCCGCCCTTCGCCGGCGGCCACCCGGCGCAGCTGGGCCTGGGCCGCGGCGCCTCCACCTTCAAGGAGGAACCGCAGACCGTGCCTGAGGCGCGCAGCCGCGACGCCACGCCGCCGGTGTCCCCCATCAACATGGAAGACCAGGAGCGCATCAAAGTGGAGCGCAAGCGGCTGCGGAACCGGCTGGCGGCCACCAAGTGCCGGAAGCGGAAGCTGGAGCGCATCGCGCGCCTGGAGGACAAGGTGAAGACACTCAAGGCCGAGAACGCGGGTCTGTCGAGCACTGCCGGCCTCCTCCGGGAGCAGGTGGCCCAGCTCAAACAGAAGGTCATGACCCATGTCAGCAACGGCTGCCAGCTGCTTCTTGGGGTCAAGGGACACGCCTTCTGAGCGCCCCCGTACAGACATTCCCCCAGCCTGGACGGCTGGGCGCACGCCTCCCACGGGGCGAGGGGGCAGGCGGTGGGCACCGGACCCGGAGCCTGGGGACGCCGCACACCACACTGGACTCCTGCCCGCACGCTCTGCGCTCAGTCCTTCCACCTCGACGTTTACAAGCCCCTCTTCCACATTTTTTTGTATGTTTTTTTCTGCTGGAAACAGACTAAATCATATTGAATATAATATATTTGTGTATTTAACAGGGAGGGGAGGAGGGGGCGATCGCGGCGGAGCTGGCCCCGCCGCCCGGTACTCAAGCCCGCGGGAACACTGGGGAGGGGACCCCCGCCCCCTGCCCTCCCCCCTCTGCATCGTACTGTGGAGAAGAAACACACCCTTGGACTCTACAGAGTTTATTTTAATATGTGTTTGTGTGTGTGTGCGTGAGTTTGTCGTTCCCACTTTTTATTGAATCTATTTAAGTAAAAAAAAAAATGGTTCTTTATTAATTTCTGTTGTCTTTTTTTCCAAGCCGGGCGGGCGGAGGGAGGAGAGTACTGGGCTGCCCCTACCCCACTGCTGTTTGTGGCTCGCTCCTGTATCCGGGTTCCCCTCGCCAGCTCTGCCCAGGCATCTTGCAGCTCCAGCCCGAGCGTCCAACCCTACTCGCGTCCGCTGATCTCTGGGGTTGGAAGGTCCAGGGCGGGGACGCGGTCCAGCCGCCCAGCACCAGGGGGCAGAGTGCCCCGGGCGAGGCGCGCAGTGCGCAGGTGCGGCCCCGCCCAGCCGCGCGCCGGGGCTTTCCCCGCTGACGCAGCGGAAGCGCTGCCCATATTTGGGCCGATTCTGCCCAGTGACGCGCCGGCGGTCTCCGGGCAGATTCCGGGAATCCCCTCCCCCGCTCTGCCCGGCAGGGCCGCGGCGCCGGGAAGGGGGCCGGGATTTTCCCAGGCAGGCGGCTGCCGGGACCCGGAAAGCCCCAGGCCTGGGTCCAGAGCGTGCGCGGTGGGCGGGCCGCGCTCCTGCGCCCCGGGAGCCACCCCGGAGCCTCCCGCAGCGGTCTGGCGCCCGGGCCCCGCCGCGCCCACGCCCGCCCCGTCTGCCCGGACCCGGGCGGGGGGTTGCTGCTGCCTGCGCGCCGTTGCCGCCGCGGTGCCCCACCCCCGCCAGGAAGGGCGGTGCCCGCCTGCCAGTTTCCCCTCCCGGGTGCCAGGCCGGGAGCGGGGCGACTGCCAGGTCTGGTCCTGCCGGGGCGGCTGCTCGGGCCGCTGGGCGCCGCCACCGCCCTCGCGCGGGGCTCCCTCCCCCGCAGCTGGGCCGGGTGGGAGGGTGGCTGGTGCGCCCCGAGGGGGTCTGGCTGGCTTCGGAGCTGGAAGCCCCCGGAGCAGCGGAGAAAAACGCAGGCGGAGAAACCAGGCCACAGGGGCGGGGTGGGCAGAACAGACACTTGATTAATTCGTTTATAAAATACATAGTGAACCGGGCCCTGGAGACCCAGCCTGGACCACGGCAGACAGACAATAAACAAGCAGACGTGATTCGGAGATGGTGGTAAGTGCCAGGAAAGGAAAAAACAGGTCAAGGTGGTAGTGATGGGGTAGGGGCGGTGAGCTGCTTTGGAGAATGGATTGGGGCTGCGGACCTTTAATGAGGCGGTTTTTCACGGTTTTGAAGCCGGGCCCTGAGAAAATCCTGGGTAACGGCCTTCCGCACAGAGGGAACAGCACATGCAAAGTTCCTGTGACTAGAGCAAGATCAGCCTGTTAACAGCAAGAAGCCAGTGTGCCTAGAAGGGAGTGAGCCAGGAGCGGGGAGATGTCAGGGAAGACCACGCCGGGCCTTGGGGTGGAATATGGATAAAATTCCAGGCTGAGATGAGTGACCTCGGAGGGTATTAGGCTGGATAACAGTATTACTAATAGGTCTGTGGATTAAATGAACCTGTCGGTCCTGTCCTGTGGAAGGTAATGGGGGCTCAGAGTGGCAAAGCCACTTGTCTGAACAGGCACAGCATCAAACTGCACTCCTGGGAACACTGTCTTGCTCCTAACACCTGCCTCCTAGCCTTACCCTCACCTCTCCACTCCAGGGGCAGGCGGCAGCCCTTCCAGCCTGGGGTGGGGCAGAGCTGGCAGCCCGGACTGAGCATGCAGCACAAGCTCTCACTCTTGGTTCTGCTCTCAGGACTGGGTCCCCACCCTCTCCTTCCAGCCCCAGGGACCAGTCCTCATAACCATCGCTTGGGCCCTGAGCTTCACATACTTTGTTTTAACGTGCATGGTGTTACGGATAGGTGTCTTCATTCCTATTTTACTGTTGAAGAGACCCAGGGAAGATCACGGCTTTTAAATGGCATTTGAACCCAGGCTAGCTGCTGGCAAGGGGTGGGCGCTGCCCAGTATGGCTAGGTCTCCGGATGTAGAGCATCCTGGGACTTGCTCGCTGCAAGGGGCAAACAGCGCGCCGCCCCCCTCTCCCCCCGACAAGCTGCCCTCAGGCCAAGGAGAAAGGGAAGAGAGTAAGCAGTGAGCGTGAGGTCAGACTGCCACCTTGTGGTGGAGATAAGTAACTACAGCGTCAGTTTCCCAGGCCAGAGCCTGGAGAAAGGGAATGACACGGTGACACCAGGACAGACCACACCAACACAGACTTACATCTGTCCCTAATACTTTTATTAGTCACCACTAGGCCTGTGCCCGGCTACATGGGCTCCAGGAAGGGGGTCACTATTCACCAGCTCCCAGCCGGGAGCATGAGAAGGCCTTGGCCTGGCCCTCCAGGGTGGAGGGTGATGGGAGTTTGAAGGGGCAGATCTGGTCTTTCCTGGGTCATCACGGGGCACACAGGGAGGGGCACCCAGGGAGGGGCCAAGAGCCCAAGCTTGCCACCCGTCTGCCAGCCTAGTTGTGTTTGGAAAAGTATTCCTTGCTGTCGTCCACGTTGGGCTTGATCGTGTCGCTGCCTGGCTTCCAACCGGCGGGACAGACTGTGGAAAGACACGGGGATGCGTGTGTGAGGCTGGAGCCCCATATTCAAGGTGGGGCAGTAATGAGGGGCCGAACAGAGGCAAAGCGAGACCTTGAGTGGAAGAACAAGCCCGGAGCCAAGAGGTCTGGGCCCAAGACCACACCGCATGTTGACAGAAGCCCTCCAAGTCCAGCTGCCGGATTTTCTGGCTGACGTTTTTCTTTCTTTTTGGCCCCTTTAGCCCATCTTTCTCCCTCAGCCCCAGCTCCACTGGACTTCGAGGACCCGTGGTCAGGCCGTGTCTACATGGGAAGGTCCTCTGATCCAAATAATATTATTCCAGCCTGCTTGGTACACACCTTCTCAAATACCTTCTATGGAGCTTTATTACCTCCCAAGTCCCCCTCCTTGTATTGGGGTATGTCCCCCCAGACTAGAAACTTCCTGCAGACAAGACCCTGAGCTGACTCTTCTTTGGGGCCCCCACATCCAGCAGTGATCGAGCAGTGAAGGTATGAGTGACAGAGGAGCTGAGCGTGTACCCGTGTGTGAACACACGTCAATGTGTGTGTCTGCTCACCTTCCCCGTGCTCGTCCGTGTACTGGAAGGCCTGGACCAGCCGCAGAGCCTCGTCCACGGAGCGCCCCACAGGCAGATCATTGATGGTGATCTGGCGAAGGACACCCTTGCCATCGATGATAAAGAGGCCCCTGAAGATATCAGCGTTCATGGTGAGGAGCTGGGAGCTCCCACTGCTAGGGCCAGGGGAGGGAGCACAGACTGTCTGCCAGCCACAGAGTTGTGGGCAGGGAGGGTATCGTCCAACAGTGGTCCCCTCGCCGTGAGGATGGGAGCTCCCTGAAGGCCCCACGGTACCTGTAGGCGATGCCTTCATCTTCTTTCAGCACGCCATAATCGCGGGACAAGCTTCTGGTTACATCGGCCAGCAGGGGGATGTTCAGGGGGCCCAAGCCTCCCTCCTTCCGGGGGGTGTTGATCCTGGGGGTGGGGGAGACAGGGCGAGGACCTCAAGAGGCCTGGCACAGCAGGGTCCTCACCTTGTGGGCCTGGGGGTGATAAGGGCTGGAGAGCGGGTGCTGGAGGCGAGAGATAAGGGGCTTTAGAGGGAGGCCCTGGGAGCCTCACCCACCCCACCCTGAAGTGGCAGTTTCCCACAGCTGGGAAGACTAAGCTAACGCTCCAGCAAAGTGGCTTCACGTGCTGGCGGCCTCCAGCATCTTGAGGCAGACAGCCTGCCTTAGAGTCCCCATCTTCTTCTCTAGCTCTGCGTGCTGGGGCCTGGCCTTTCACTCCCTTGAACCGGAGTTTCCACCTTCTTGAAATAGTGCTTGGGAGGGAGGCTGGGTTGCCCCAAGAGAGAGAAAGCATCTGAAACTCTACACAGCAACTAGTTTCCCAATGCTAATTACTGCCATCATCATTTCCAAGACGGGAAAGGGAGGCACCACAGCTGCCTCGGGCCCTACAGAGGTGTAAGCTTAGCCTCTCCCACCCTCCCAGCTGGCCCCCGCTCCTACCAAGCCAGGTGGGTGAACTGCGAGTCGACCGAGACCCCCAACACCTCGCAGCCCAGGTTGCGGAAGTCCGCAGCACGCTCGCTGAAAGCGATGATCTCCGTGGGGCACACGAAGGTGAAGTCCAGCGGGTAGAAGAAGAGGACTACGTATTTCCCTGGGGGCGGGGGCGCACAGACGGGGAGTTAGACCGCTAAAGCCTGGGCCCCGCCCCCACCTGGCCCCTCCAGGCCGCCCTCACCTCTGTAGTCGGAAAGCTTCACCTCCTTGAAGGCGCCATCCACCACCGCGGTGGCGTGGAAGTCCGGGGCGGGCTTTCCGATGTGCGCTATGCAGCAGACCATGACTGAAAGCTGAGACCCGCGCCCGGTCAGCGCGCCCGGGCAGACCCCTTGTCCTCCCTCCCCAAGGTCACGCTGCGTGCTGGGCCGGTGACCGAGGCCGAGCGGCGAGGCGGCAGCACCGTCCCCGCACCCTCCCGGGATCGGCTCTGCGCGGCCTGGAGGCTGCGGGAGACCCACCCCCCGGCCAGAGCGCGAGTGGCTCGGCCGCGGCCGCAGGGCCCGCCACGAGTGGGTCGGCCCGAGCGCGGTGGCGCAAGCCCACCGCCCAGGGAGGGGACCCCGGGAGCGGGGGGCGGGAACTCGGCGATGCGGCCTGTACGCCAAGGCTCTGGCCTCGGTTTCCCCCGCAAGGACAAAGGCGGCCACTGTGGCGGGCAGGAAACAAAGGCGGCCAGCGCTGAGGTCTAGAGAGGGCCGGAGCTACTCCAAAGGGTCCCCCCAAGACCGTGCAGTCCGGGTGTCCATACCTGCGTGGGCAAGGGCGGGACGCACGGACAAGCACACACCCGAACTCGCGTTCTCAGCGCCAAGTGCGCCCCAGGCCGCTGAGCCTTTTATGCGCCGCCGGAACCGTGACGCGCAGGGCGGGGGGTGGGCGGACGAGCCGAGCGGTCGGGTCCACTGCAACCGCAGGGGAGGGGGAGCGGAGCCGGCCGGGTCCACGCGCCTGCGGGCGGCGGGGGGAGCGCGCAGCCGCGGGCCCCCACCACTGCGCCCGCCCCCGGGGATCGGGCGGGCACCGCGGACCCCGCGCGGGGCTCCTCCTCGGAGCGCGCCGGGGTCGGTTGGAGTCCGGCATGGCCCCCAGCCGAGCGGCGCTACTGCTGCCGCCTCTGATGCTCCTGCTGCTGGCAACCCCTGCCCAGGTCTCCCCCGACTACCATTACTTTGGCGAGCAGGGCGAAGGCGACACCTGGGAGCAGCTGCGGCTGCAGCATCAGGAGAAAGGTAACCGCAGGCCGCGGGTGTGACGGTGCAGAAAGGTGCCCGTTGCCCCACTTCGCCAGCTGGCTGCAAACAGACCCTTCTCTAGGGACTTCAAATCCCTGCCCAGCTGCGCCCACGCGGGACCCCCTTGGGCTGGTTACTTTTCTCTGAGGCTCAGTCTCCTCATCTGTAAATTGAAATCGAGACTGCCCGTAAGCAGCTTACAGGGGGAAAGGAGACGTGGGCAGGTGAGACATACCGGAGCAGACACATCCGTAAACTCACGGTTAGGTACATTTCTGAAGTTAGAGAAGGTCCCGCTAAAAAAAAGATAGGTGACCACTGCGGCCAGAATGACAAGCAAAAGCCAAAAATGCAAAGATTTAGGGGGAAGAGTGTGCAAGAGAGTGGGAACAGCAGGTGCTAAGGCCAAAAGGCCTGAAGGAGGGATGGAAAGTGGCCATTATTGTCTGGCGGAGGCTTGGGGAGGGCCTGAGGTGTCAGGACTCTGGGAGCCACAGAGTTGGGTTAAGACTGTCTCATAGGACACATAGAGGAGTCAGCAAAAGAACGTTGTAAAGGGCATCGAATAACCGCTTCAAATAACTTGTAGCTGCTTGAAATGTGATCATAATAATTGTTTTTGTTCTACGTGTGAGCCCACGGCCAGGAGCTTTAAGTACCTTCATTATGCCAATTATGTCATTTAATTTACCACCTGGCAGCCCTGCTGGTCAGGCGGCACTGTGCCCGCTGGACAGGCCTATGCTCACGCCCCTGGAAACAGGAGCCAGCTTCAGATGGTGGCCACCAAGGGTGTTGTACCACACTCCCAACTGGGCAGGCTAGCACAAGTGGGAAGTGTCAGTGTGCAGTCTGTCTGGGCCCCTCACCAGATGTGCGAGCTCGGAAGGGTGGCTTTGTCTTTCTAGGTGTGTTTCCCCACCTGGGTATAATGGGAAGATTAAATGAGACAATCTATGGTGGGGTGCCTGACACAGGCAGAGCCCAGCACACAGGAGCTGTTGTTATTTGTTAGTGTCTTTATCCTCCTCCCTCCCCAGAGGAGGGCATGGGAGTAGATCCCCTCTACCTGGCTCTCCATCCCTAGAGGTGGAGAACTCGCTCTTTGGCCCGTGGGGAAAGTGGCGCTGTTTGTGTGACGTGGGCAAGCAGGAGCGCAGCCGCGAGGTGGTGGGCGCAGCCCTGGGCCCGGTGTTCATGGACCGCGAGAACCTGGTGCAGGTGCGGCCCTGCAGGCAACGGGATTGTTCATCCTGCAAGCCGATGGACTGCGACTGGAGGCCCTGAGCCTGGGTGAGAGACGGGCGCAGAGGAGGCGGGGCCGGGGCGGGCTGGCAAGTGCGGCGCCGCGAGTCCCCAGGGAGGCGGGAAGAGAGGAAAGGAGAAATGGGGCCCTGAGTCTGGGGCTAGAGGGTGGTGGGGGAGGGGAGAGCTGAGTCAGGAGATGTGAGCCCCGCTGATTCCGCGAGCAAGGTGGGGTGGGGAACGGAGGCGGAGGAGCTGGACCCTGAGGAAGGGGCATGAGCCTGGTGAGGGGCAGGGACCCACAGGCCGAGGACGTGAGCCCCCTGAGACTAGAGAATAGAAGGAGAGGTGAGGTCGGAGGGGCGTTAGGGGGGAAATGAACTCTGAGTTGGGGGATATGAGCCTGCGTGGGGGGCGGAGACTCTGAGCAGGATCTGTTGAGTCTGGGGTCTCGGTTCGGGGTAGGGGAGGCTTAGCCCGAAAGAGAGAGGGTAGGAATCAGGGGGCGGGGCGGGGGGAGTGGGGATCCGGGTGAGGTACGGAGAGAGGGAGTTGGCGGACCCCAAGTCCGAAGGCCTGAGCCCAGTGGGGGCAGTGATACCTAGTCCAGGGGGCTTAGACTGTGTGCAGTGGCGGCGATCCCGAGTACAAACAGCCTGAATGCACGTGGGGGACAGGGACCCAGTGATGCGGAGACCCGTATTCTAGGAGGACAGTGGTATTTGACCTTCTAGGCCCTGACTGGCCTGGGTTCTGCAAAGCCTGCCTTCATCTCGGGTTTATTTCCTTCTCTCACCAGCCCGGGCGAGCGAGGCTGCAGAGACCCCGCGGCGGAGCTCAGAAAGCGACCCCACCCATCCGGTTCCCCAAACGTGGAGCTCGGCGGTCCGCCTTGGGAACTACAATTCCCAGGAAGCCAGGAGGCAGCGGCGTAGGCGTCGGCGACGCCAACGTCCACGGCGGCGGGAGCGTCGGGGGCGTGTCCTGCGCGCCGATTGGTCGGGAGCGAGCGCCGCTGCGGGGCCCGCGGAAAACGCGCGCCGAGACCTGCCCCTGCGGAGCTGGTTGCTGCGGCTGGTGGCGGCGGCCGAGGCGGCATGGATCTCAGCGAGCTGGAGAGAGACAATACGGGCCGCTGTCGCCTGAGCTCGCCTGTGCCCGCGGTGTGCCGCAAGGAGCCCTGCGCCCTGGGCGTCGATGAAGCGGGCCGGGGCCCGGTGCTGGGTGCGCCCCCAGGCCCGGGGCGGGGAGGGGCGTGGTCAGGGGGATGCAAGTTGCACTAAAACGGGAGCCGGGATTGCCCCGGCCCCGGGGACGGGGGTGATAGTGGTGGTGGTGGAACGGGGGTGGCGGCCTTCACGGCCTCACTGGTTGGACCCTCCGCTTCCCCAGGCCCCATGGTCTACGCCATCTGTTATTGCCCCCTGTCCCGCCTGGCAGATCTGGAGGCCCTGAAAGTGGCAGGTGAGCCCGAGGTGCACATCTGGGGAGGGTGTACCTGGGCCTGTGCAGGGGCGCCGTGGGGCTCGGGGAGGGACTGGAAGAACCAGCCGCTCCGCTTCTCTCCCAACCTTCTTCCCAGACTCAAAGACCCTGTCGGAGAGCGAGCGGGACAGGCTCTTCGCGAAAATGAAGGAGGACAGGGACTTTGTGGGCTGGGCACTGGACGTGCTGTCTCCAAACCTCATCTCTACCAGCATGCTTGGGCGGTGAGGGTCCTAGGAGGGGCCAGGGTGGAGGGGCGGCCAGCATGGGCTGGCAGGGATCGGTAGCTGGGACGGGGTTAACTGGACTCTGTCCTCACTGCAGGGTCAAATACAATCTGAACTCTCTGTCCCATGATACAGCCGCCGGGCTGGTGCAGTATGCTTTGGACCAGGGCGTGCAGGTCGCCCAGGTGAGCTGTTGGGTTGCCCTCGTTTGATCAGCTCCAGATAAAACGGTATAAAAATGCAGTGGCTGATTCAGCGTCAGACGTATCTGGAACAGTGTCAGACGGATCAGGAACATTTGTTGCTGCTGTTGCCTTCCTGCTGCTTTCCCATCCTAAATGTGTGCCCTACTGAGGACCATGGTAGACCCCCCAGCCCCACCCCCAACTAATCTATCTCTGTATCCTAAAGGCTCAGACTCCAGAACAAATCCCACATCTGTCCACCTGCCCACAGCCTCTGTCCTCGCCCGGGGCACCCTGGCCTCCCGGATGCCTGCCCCGTCCTCCTCCCTGATCCCCCCACCTCCAGCCCCCTCCCTTGCAATCTGCTCCATACACAGCAGCAACAGACAGTCATCTTTTTGAAATGTAAATCTCGACATTTAATTTTTTGATCACGATGGAAATTAAATCAGGAAAATTCACAGGCAAGTAGGGGAGAATGAGATTAAATTACCAGAAATATAAGTTGGCATTGCATCGAGTGCTCTGAGGCAAAGAACGGGCTGTTTTGAGAGACTAATGAGGACAAATACACTTGAGACGGGGAATGTAACAAGGGAGGCCTTGCTGACGAGGTGGCTGAGGTCCAGGACTAGACTGTGGAGCTGACGAGACAGTACTGGAGCAGACAGACGAGGGCCCTGTTCTCATGGTTCATGGCCTAGTCAGGTGAGACAGTGGTCAGCTGGTGAGCAAATAAAAAGGTGATTTAAGAACAATAGTGCTAGGGAGGTCACCTTCCGTGTTACCTCCCTGACCTCATCTCTGCTCCAGCCATGGGGCCTGCGTACTGCTGTCCAGCATCCTCGACGTGGTCCCACCTCAGTGCCTTTGCACTGGCTGTTTCTTCTGCCTAGAACACTCTTTTGCAGATCTCCATGTGGCTCATTCCCTCACCTCCTTCAGGCCTTTATTCAGATGTCGCCACTTCAGAGTGACCTTCCCCGAACCTCCCCCACCGCTGTTTAAAATTATAACCCTTTCTGACTCTGCCCTATCCTTTATTATGTACCGTGTTTCCTGTCTGTGGTCCTCACCAAGCTGTCCCCTCGAGGAAGACAGGGATTTTTGTCTGGCGTTTTCCCTGCATGTCCCTGGCACATAGAGCAGCCTGTGGCGCACAGTAGGTGCTCAGTAAATGCAGAATGGCTGCAGCGTGCTCAGAGAAGCCTCTGTGGGAGGTGGCGTCTGAGCTGAGACCCTGATGGAAAGATACAGCCTGGGGATGAGCTGAGAGGAGAGTATCTTAGGCGGCGGGAACAACAAGGGCAAAGACTGGGAAGGTGGATTGTTTGCAGTTTTTCCGGCTGTCTGTTGAGTGAATACATTTCTGTCACCGCGGCAGGTATTTGTGGACACCGTGGGGATGCCAGACACGTACCAGCAGCGGCTGCAGCAGCGCTTTCCCGGCGTTGAGGTGACGGTCAAGGCCAAGGCCGACGCCCTCTACCCCGTGGTCAGCGCTGCCAGCATCTGTGCCAAGGTCAGTCCCCCGCTGGCCGTGGCCGGCTCCCAGCACCCTCCTGGCAGGGGGCAGGTGTGGCTGCCTCGGGGGAGGGAGGTCCCCAGTATCTGTCTTGCTTGCAGGTGGCCCGAGACCAGGCCGTGAGGAACTGGCAGTTTGTGGAGAAACTGCAGGACTTGGACGCCGATTATGGCTCGGGCTACCCCAACGGTGAGCAGGTGGCCGTCTGGCCCGCCTCGTGCTGCCCTGAGGCAGCCGCAGCGGTGGTGACACGGACAGGCCCAGCACGCTGCTGAGGTTTTCTAAGTTCTGCTCACCCCGCTTTGCAGCAGGGGATGCTGGGGGCCCCTTGGTTACG
Organism: Ceratotherium simum simum; assembly: GCF_057802395.1. Lineage (NCBI taxonomy): Eukaryota > Metazoa > Chordata > Mammalia > Perissodactyla > Rhinocerotidae > Ceratotherium > Ceratotherium simum. The sequence continues at coordinate 2,409,953 of NC_141938.1, read as the reverse complement.
GCCGGTGTGTGGCGGAGCTGGGTCCCAGCTGGCAGGCTCCCTCCTGTCTCCCTCCCTCGATGCTGGCTCTCTGGAGCCGCAGGGAGGGTGGGCCTCTGTCTCTTTGTGAAGGGGCAGGAGTGAGGGGCGCCAGCTTAAATCCATTGTTTTCTCTCCATTATGAGGCTCAGTCTCGTCTGTGTAGTGGAGACAATCGTGTCCCCCACCCCACACACACACAAGGGCAGATGTGAGATTCAGTGGCTGGATTCAGGGGACCCTTGGGTCCTCTGAGGCACAGGGAGGGAGTGGCCGTCGGGTGGGGTGACACAGCAAGTCTGTGATTGGAACTTAGGTGAGGCCAAAGTAAGGATGGACACCAGGTCCGGGCCAAAGGCAGTCTGGCCAGCGTTCAGTGCTTACTGGGCGCCTGGTACGTGCCCTGCAGGGCTGAGCCCTGCGGATGTAGCCGTGAGCAAGACAGACAAGGACTTCCTCTCCCCACTGAGCTCATGGTGACGTAGGGGAGACGGGCATTAACCTGACGGCCCGACAGTGCTGGTTTAATGGCTGTTGTCCTTGAGTGGGTGAGGGAGATGTCTCAGAGGCAGTCTCCCTAAACTGCACTTTGAGCATCTCTTGGCCAGTGAAGCGTCGGGGAGAGCTGCCCGTGCAAAGCTCCTGAGGCGGGAGGATGTCTCAGACAGTGGGAGGAGGCCCAAGATGAGGTGGCAGGGCCTCATGCCAGGCTGAGGCGCTGTCACCAGTGCCCCCCCCCCCCCAGATCCCAAGACGAAAGCATGGCTGAGGAGGCACGTGGAGCCCGTGTTCGGCTTCCCACAGTTTGTCCGCTTCAGTTGGCGCACGGCCCAGAGCATCCTGGAGAAGGAGGCGGAGGATGTTACGTGGTGGGTGTCCCAGAGGCGCTGTGAGGAAGGAGGGAGGGAGGCCCAGCTCAGCGCTGCCTGAAGGGCACAAGGAGTCAGTGTCGCCACCTCTCTCCACAGGGAGGACTCGGGGACGGAGGATCAGGAGGGCCTCGGGAGGATCACGTCCTACTTCAACGAAGGCCCCCGAACCCGCCCCCGCCTCCCCCACAGGTACTTCCAGGAGCGCAGCCTGGAGGCAGCCACTTCCCTCTAGGAGCCAGCGTGTCTGTACCCCCTTTACCTGCCCCCCCAGTTTGTGATTAAAATTGTTTAAGGAAAGCCAAGCGTGGGGGTTGTACTTTGGGGTGGAGGTGTGGTGGTGGTGTGCTCTGTGGCTGCACCCAGCTGCTGGATTTTGGATCCTAAACAGGATGGGTGCTGGTTGATTGATTTTAGCTTATTTTTAAAATGCATGATATCTTAGTCCCAGGCAGAATTAGGAAGGAGCACTTTGAGAAGCCTCCCTCCCACCCTGCGCCTGCTCACTAGTGGGCTTTCCGGGCCGTCTCAGTCCTTTCCAGCTGCTGTAGCAAAATGCCACAGACTGGGTGCCTATAACCAACAGACACTTACAGCCATGCATCACTTAGCGATGGGGACACGTTCTGAGAAATGGGTCGTTAGGCAACGTCATCGTTGTCGTGTGAATATCACAGAGTGCACTTACACAAACCTAGACGGTGTAGCCCACTACACACCCAGGCTGTGCGGTGCTAATCTTAGGGGACCAGTGTCGTATGTGCGGTCCACCGTTGACCGAAATGTCATTGTGTGGTGCCTGGCTGTTATACTTCGGGAGGCTGGAAGTCCAAGATCAGGGTGCCTGCACGGTGGGGTTCTGGGGAGGACTCTCTTCCAGGTTGTGGCCCGTCTTCTTGCTGTGTGCTCGCGTGGCAGAAGGAGCGAGGGAGCTCTCTGGGGTCCCTTTATAAGGGACTGATCCCACTCACGGAGGCTCCACCCTCACGACCTCACCACCCCCCAAAGCCCCCATCCTAATGCCACCATCTTTGTGGGTAAGGATTTCTCTTTTTTTTTTAGTAATTTTACTTATTTATTTTTCCCCCAAAGCCCCAGTGGATAGCTGTATGTCATAGCTGCACATCCTTCTAGTTGCTGTATGTGGGAGGCGGCCCCAGCATGGCTGGAGAAGCGGTGCGTCGTGGGCCGCCAGTAGCAGAGCGCGCGCACTTAACCGCTAAGCCATGGGGCCGGCCCTCGGGTAAGGATTTCAACATACGAATTTTGGGGGGACACAAACTCAGACCATAGCCGGTGCCTTCTAGGCCCTTCTGGAGACAGCCCGGCATGTTACAAATATATGCATGGATACATTCTTTCCTGAAGTTTTTTTTACACAAATGGAAACAAACTATACCCTAGATGTGCACATTACTCTTTTCACCACATAGATCTTGGCGGTAGTTCCCAGTGGGTGTCTAAAGACCTTCCTCATTCCCTTTACAGCTGCAGAGTCCTCCGGGGCGGGACTGCTGTAGTTTATTTAACACCTCTTAATAGACGTTGAGTTGTCGCCCAGCTCGCTGTAAAGTGTGTATAGCAAATGACCGGGCTGTGCCATCATGTCTCCTGCACGGTTGTTTTGTCTGTAGGGGGAATTCCAGACGTGGGCTTGCTGGGTTAGAGGATTTATGTGCTTTGTCATTTGGAGAGAGATTTCCAGATTCCCCTCCGAGGAGGCTTGCCCTCAGGGGCGCTCCCCCCAGCATTTGTTTGTAAGGAAGCGTTTGTTTCCCCTACGGCCTTGCAGCCGGTTGGGTTTATCTCACTCCACAGGAAGTTGGGAAGTCAGATGGCTCAACAACGACATCAAAGACACCGTTTGCTTTTGTTTTTTATTATTTTATTGAGGTCATATTGGTTTATAACGTGTAATTTCAGGTGAACATTATTTATCAGTTTCTGTATAGACTGCATCATGCTCACCACCAGTAGTCTAATTTTTATCTGTCACCATATAAATGCACCCCTTTACCCCTTGTGCCCACCCCCAACCCCCTTCCCCTCTGGTGACCACTAGTCTATTCTCTTTGTCCGTGTGTTTGTTTATCTTCCACATATGAGTGCAATCATGCGGTATTTGTCTTTCTGTCTGCCTTATTTTGCTTCACATAATACCCTCCAGGTCCATCCATGTGGTTGCAAATGGGACAATTTTGTGTTTTTTTATGGCTGAGTCATATTCCATTGTATATATACCATATCTTTATCCAATCATCAGTCAATGGGCATGTGAGTTGCCTCCATGTCTTGGCTATAGTGAATAATGCTGTGATGAACATAGGGGTGCATAAGTCTCTTTGACTTGTTGATTTCAAGTTCTTTCAATAAATACCCAGTAGTGGGATAGCTGGATCATAAGGTATTTCTATTTTTAATTTTTTGAGGAATTTCCATACTGTTTTCCATAGAGGCTGCGCCAGTTTGCATTCCCACCAGCAGTGTATGAGGGTTCCCGTTTCTCCACAGCCTCTCCAGCATTTGTTGTTTTTTGCCTTGGTGATTATAGCCATTCTGACGGGTGTGAGGTGATAGCTCGTTGTAGTTTTGGTTTGCATTTCCCTGATGATTAGTGAAGTTGAACATTTTTTCATGTGCCTGTTGGCCATCTGTATATCTTCTTTGGAGAAATGTCTGTTCATATCCTTAGCCTATTTTTTGATCAGGTTGTTTGTTTTTTTGCTGTTGAGTTGTGTGAGTTCTTTTTATATTTTGGAGATTAACCTTTTGTCAGATATATGATTTGCAAATATTTTCTCTCAGTTGGTGGGTTGAAAGACATTTTTTAAAATCCATCTATTTTGCCACCTTTGGTGTTTTTTGCCTCTCGTGGTCCCAAGATAGCTGCCATAGCTCTGGACGTCACATCCCAACCTCCCAAGGCCTCATCCCCAAGCAGCTGCCCTGTCACTTCCTGGCTGAAAATAGGACATATCTGTACCCAAAGCAATCCTTGGGAAGGGGAGTGGAATATTGGGGGTAAAGAGTCAAGAATTGGTACCTGGGGGTAGGGAGAGACCCCGTATTCCCCCATCCCCCACCCTTGACCCCACCTTGACTTGAACAGTGGGATTTTAGTGGAAAGGAAGAAAGGAAATGGCTCTTCACTTTTTTTTTTTTTTTTGGCAAGGAAGATTGGCCCTGGGCTAACATCCATGCCCATCTTCCTCTACTTTATGTGTGGGATGCCTGCCACAGCATGGCTTGACAAGAGGTGCGTAGGTCTGCACCCGGGATCCAAACCTGCGAACCCTGGGCCACCGAAGTGGAACATGTGAATCTAACCACTATACCACCGGGCTGGCCCCGGCTCTTCACTTTTTTTTTTTTTTTGTGAGGCAGATCAGCCCTGAGCTAACATCCATGCTAATCTTCTTTTTGCTGAGGAAGACCGGCTCTGAGCTAACATCTATTGCCAATCCTCCTCCTTTTTTTTTCCCTTTATTTCCCCAAAGCCCCAGAAGATAGGTATATGTCATAGTTGCACATCCTCCTAGTTGCTGTATGTGGGACGCAGCCTCAGCATGGCCGGACAAGTGGTGCATGGTGCGGCCCGGGGTCCGAACCCGGGCCACCAGTAGCGGAGCACACGCACGTAACCACTATGCCATGGGGCTGGCCCCTTCACTTTTTAGTAAGTGCTCTGATGGCAGAAGCCCAGGGCATTGTGGGAGTATTATTTATAGAGCGTGTTATTAGTCTGCTAGGGCTGTCATGAGGAAGTACAACAGACTGGGAGGCTTAAGCAACAAATTTATTTTCTCACAGTTCTGGAGTCTAGGAGCCTGAGATGAAGGTGTCTGCAGATTTAACTCCTGAGGCCTCCCTCCTTGGCTTGTAGTCGGCCGTCTTCTCCCTGTGTCCTCACCTGGTCTTCCCTCCGTGCGTGTCTGTGTCCTAATCTCCTCTTATAAGGAGTCCAGTCACTGCATTAGTCCACCCTCATGACCTCATTTTAATTTAATTACCTCTTTAAAGGCCCTATCTCCAAACACCGTCACGTTCTGAGGTCCTGGGGGTTAGCACTTCAACATGAATTTGAGGGAGGGGAATCAGCCCATAACAGAGCACCTTTCCGCTCCATGCAGGTCCTGTGCTGGACCCTGGGAAGCCAGTGCTGACCCAGCCAGAAAGGGTCCCAGGCCTCCCATTGAGGTCCAGAGGGCGCCGGGATTGTGGGATGGGGAGGCCGGCTCCCAGGCAGGCCCACAGAGCCCGAGGAGCCAACTGGCCGAGACCTGAAGGGTGAGGGGTGGAACAGATAACAGGAGGGTGAAAGGGGTTCCAGGCAGTGGGACCAGCATGTGCGGAGACCCGGAGACGAGAGGACCTGGCTGCAGGAAGGCCCATGTGTGAGGGGCCTTAGGGGAGAGCGGCGGCCTCCGCGTTCCCCCACCCAAGGGCCACCTTCTACTCAGCCTCGGCCTGTGGTTATCATTGTAGTTGCCAACCTTATAGAGCCTGATTCCATTTACAACTCGGCCTTGTCTTGCTTTTCTGTGCTGTGAATTTGGAGTATCTCAGACTTGCCTCTTTCCCTCTCAGAGTTATTAGAATTACAGTTCATCTTGAAATTATAGGCCCTTCTGATGACTGCTGGTGGAATTTGCCTTGCCAAGATAAGGAGACACTGCCCCCTTCCCTCGCAGCTGGCAACAGGCAGAACCTAGCGTGCACCCTAAGGCTGTCACTTGCAAATGTGACTTCTAACAAAAGTCTTTGGATCCCTGGATATTCGAAGCAGGTCCCCAGCCCAGCAGCATCGAGCTCCCCTGGGAGTTAGAATGTGGAGTCCTGCTGAGGATCCCCAGGGTGCTGTTAACATGAGGGGACAGCCACCCGCACTGCTCAGAGGTTTCAAATGATGACTCTCGCTCTTCTCAGGACAGCCCTGTGGTTTATTCCTCCGAATCCGTCTCCGAATCCCCCTCTGCCCATCTTCCGCTTCCTGTTCTGGGGTCCTCGTGGGTGTCCCTCACTTCCCCCTCGCCCTCCCCTGTCCTGTCTGCAAGTGGCAGACAAGAGTGAGGGGTCTTCTCCTGCATAAACCTTCCATGCCTCTCACACCCCTTTTCATGGGGTCCAAGTGCCTTCGCCTGGCGTTCAGGGCCCTCCGTGATCTGCCCCCAGCTCTGCTCCAGGTTCGCTGAACAGCTGGAGTTTGCAGAACCTGAAATCCCCAGCCCTCCTGCGTGGAGCCCTGCCCTGTGGCTTGGTCATCTGCCTGGAGCTCCTTCAAAGGCTTCTGTCACTTGTCTTCCTTGACTGCTTGCTCACCCTCTTTGTCCTGATAACACAATATGTAACATCAACAACAATGGTAATGGATGATGTCTCTCTTCTACTGAGTGTTAATTATGTGCCGGGTGCTTTCTAAGCACTTTATTGGACATTCCTCCCATTAGGAGGCGGAGACTGTGACGCCTCCCCTTGAATATGAGCTGGCTCTAGTGACTCACTTTAGTGAGTAGAGAGCAGAGGTGACACTGTGTGTCCTCCAAGGCTAGGTTGTCAAAGGTGAGACAATGTCCATCTGGCTCTTTCTTGGGACGCTTGCCCTGGGAACCCAGCGCCATGTGGTGAGGAAGCCCAAGCCACAGGGAGAGGCCGTGGGTCGCGATTCTGGCCGACAGCCCCAGCGGAGGTTCGAGACAAGAGCCGGCGCCAACCACCAGGTGCGCGAGTGAGGAGGCCTTCGAGGGGAGGCCAGCCCCAGCCACCTCTGCAGCTGCAGGAGAGCCTCGAGCAAGACCTGCCCTGCCCAGCCCGGGAACCCAGACCCACGAAGAAGAATGAGGTTGTTTTACAGCACTAAGTGAGTAGTTTTTTACACAGCGATGCATAACCAGAACAACTTGCCTTAACCCATTTAATTCAACAACCCTATGAGAGGAGCAACTATTCTCATTTCACAGATGAAGAAACTGAGGCTCAGAGGGCTGAGCAACATGCGCAAAGTCACAGCGTGAATAAATGGTGGGACTGGGCTGTGAGCCCAGGTAGACATACTACAGAGTCAGGGTCTGAAGCAGCAGTCTCTAGCTGATGCATCTTTTTTTTTTGTTTTTTTTTTTAAAGATTTTATTTTTTCCCCCCAAAGCCCCAGTGGATAGTTGTATGTCGTAGCTGCACATCCTTCTAGTTGCTGTATGCGGGACTCGGCCTCAGGATGAACGGAGAAGTGGTGCCTCGATGCGCACCCGGGATCCGAACCCAGGCCACCAGCATCGCAGCGTGCGCACTTAACCACCAAGCCACAGGGCCGGCCCTAGCTGATGCATCTTGATCCCTGCCCAGCACCCCTCCCCCTGCTCCTGGCTCCAGCACCTGACTGTCTTTTAGGGGGACCACCCTCCCCCATCCTCAGTCCATGTTGTTCAGATGGACCTGACCCCACCATGGGCCTTCCGGCACAAGCCCACAACCCAGGTCAGGCCAGTGAGAGCACAGCATCCCCTGGGCACATGTCTGGATTGGTCATGGGCTCATGACAGGCTGATCAGTGAGAGCCAGCCCTGGAAGCTTCGCTGGTCCTACCAAGAAATAGGCCCATTTTAACCACTGGCATCACAGAGTTGCTGGTCCATTTTACTACTGTGAGGAGGTGCTGTCCCAGACTATAGCCAAGAAAAGATACAGATAGATTCCTAATGTCATTTACAAACCTAGATACAGCCATTTCTGAAGCCCATCTTGGCTGAAGTCACTTCGAACTGAGTTTGTCTCTTGCAGCTGGAAGAGGCCTGTCTGCTACCCTCCCAGTGGGGCACTTCTTATGTTATTCTGTCCTCCCTGAGGGCAGGGGATGGGCCTCATCTATCTCAGCACAGTGCCGGGACACAGGAGGCAGCCATCAATCAGAACTACAAGGGACATTGCCCGTTTTCCAGGAGAGGAAACCGAGGCTCTCCTAGGGCCTGTGGATAAGGAGGAGAATTAGGAGTAGAGCTTACAATTGGAGTCCCAAATCTGAGTCCAGTCCCCTGTCTCAGGGCCGGGACTGGGATTTGGGAGAATGGGAAGAAGGAAGGGGGCATTATGCCAGACACTGTTGGGCCTGCTTAGTCAGAGGAGAAGGCCATAAAAGGTGTCTCGAGGTCTATACAAGTCAGAGGGCTTCTTGGCGGTCCTCGTGGCACACAGCGGGAGAACAACCTCCTGCCCCTGTCAGCCCTTCTTCTGATCCTGCCACACCCCATTTCTGACACCTGAATATTCCACGTTATGACAAGTGCTCCAGGGTGTAGGCCATCCATCATTTACACGCTAGTATGAATCAGTCGCTAACTCTAGGACCTGAGGATTAGAACCTATCACTTTCTGGCAACCATCCTTCCTACCTATTCCCCAAGAAGCAGCCACATCACGTGCTCTAGTTGGCGACTTTATTCAGAGGGGAGAGGAGAAAATGAGTAGAGTTGGTTAGGTTATTTTTCTAATAAGCTAGAGAGAGGTGAGTCTCTGGGGCCCCAGGGAGGAGGGGCAGGACTCTGGAAACTAGAAGGCAGAGGGGGAGAGGAGTGGAGCTCTGGGTGTCTTAAGGGGCCGGGCTGGGGATGGGCGGGGGAGGGGACCCATCTCCCATCCAAGGCCAGGCGCCCCCTAGGGGCCGCTGCCGCTGCCGCTGCCGCTCCCGCTGCCCGCAGCGCCCAGGATCCAGGAGCGACGGCGGCGGCGGCGCGGGGAGGCGGTTTCCCGGGCCCTCCGTCCGTGTCTGGGACGCGGAAGCACCGAGACGGAGACGTTGAGGCAGTGACCAGCGCCAGGGGCTGCCACCGGCAGCGCGTAGCCCAGAACCGAGCGGCAAAGCTCGGCTCCGTCAGCGAAGGTCTGGGGAAGGGGCGGAGTTAGGGCCCGAGTGGGCGGAGTCCAGGCACCCTGGGGGCGTGGCCTCTGGGCGCGGGCGGAGGGCGTGTCCAGGGGCGTAGCCTCAGGAAGGGAGAGTCTGGGAGTTCCGCTGCGGGTAGCAATTCCCGCCTCTGGGTCTTCCCGGGAGCCTGGGGGCGGGGCCATAGTGGGGGCGGGGCCTTGGGGAGGACGAGTCGTTCTTACTGCGTCCGGAGGGCTGGGGTGGGGGAGGACTAGATTAAGGCTGGGCCAGCATGGGGAAGGTGACTCGGGCCTCTGGGTATTCCAGGGGGAACTGTGGATGGGCCTAGAGCGGAGACGGTCCCTTGGGGAGGGCAAATCCGGACTCAGTGGGCCTTAGAGCGGCTACTGGCGTATCCCACTACGGAAGTTGGACTGCGGAAGGGGAAAAGGTGGGAGTGGGGGCCTTGGGTGCCAGGCCAGATTTTGGGGCCTAGGCGGGTTAAGACAGGACATAGTAAGGGGAGGTCTCAGTCTCTTCCCTGTGCCCTCTGTCCCATGCTCACCTGCCCATAGGTAGTGCAGTCCGCCTCGCAGCCCCTCTTTTCTAGGAAAGGGAGCCAAGTGGGGCCGCAGGTGATATCACTTTCGCAGGTGGCAAACCTGGGGATGGTATATGGAGAGAAGAAAGTGGATAAAGGCCCCACAGCCACGTTCTGGTGGGATTCCTGCTCTCCACGGCTTCGCTGGATGTATGTCCTCTCCCAGATCCAGGCCCCGCCTCTTAGCACCACGGCCCTACAAACGCCATCCTCCAAATTTCACCCCGCCCCATATTCTCCACACAAACCCAGGGCTCTGTCACAACTGTCCTCATCCCTGTAGACCTCAGACCATCTATTCCAGGCCACCCCCTTCCATTACCCACCCTTTTACCTTCATCTTTTCAATCAAGAGGCCCCGCCACTTAAAACAGGTCCAGGGAAGGCCACGTACTGCCAATCTTAAAAGCCGGGGCCTCCACAGGCCCCGCCCCTTTCTGCCTAGCCTCTAAGCCCTAGCCCTCATCCTTTAGGCCTTGGCGGTGTCGGATGCAGGCCACGCCCCTTCAAACACTAGGACCAGCAAGCCGCAGATCCTGCCTTCGGCCCCGCCCAAACCATAGGCCACGCCCTCAACCCCGCCTCTCCTACCAGGCATCGCAGAGCTCCGCGCAGAGTGGTTGCGCCAGGCGTACCCCCAATAGCAGCAGGCGCAAGCGACTGCGGAGGGCAACTTGGAGGTGTCCCAGGAAGGATTTGCACCTGGACATCGGGAGAGACAGACCCAGATGGGTTAGGATGCGCGGGGGCCCCGGCCCCTGGCAGGGCAACTAAGCAAACCACACAAGGAAAAGCTGGGGGGTGGGGGTGCTGTACTCACCCAGGATTCGGTTCCCCGCAGCGCTCTGGGACGATCCCAGGGCCCGATGCCTCTGGCGTGTCCATCTCTGAGGGACAACAGGGCCATGAAGAAGGGGCCTCCTGTGAGTTGGGGTCTTGGATCCTTAGGTAGGGTTGGGGAACCAAGGGCTGGGGGTCCCCTGAAGAGGAGAGACCCCACTTATGTCAGTCCTCCCAAACATAAAATTTAAATAAAGACTCTTCACTGGGGATGCAAATGCAGCTTCAAGTAATAATAATCATTGGTCATAATCAGCTTATCATTTATTACATCCCTGGCAGTGGTAGAGTGCTCATAGACTTACATGCGCCCCTTTACAACACCGCTATCAAGTAGGTCTATTCTTTCTCCCCCTTTGTAGTGGCCCACACGAGGCCCAGAGGAGTTAAGTGACTTGCTCCGGGTCACAGAGCTACGAAGTGGCAGAATTGGGATTTGAACCCAGGCAATTTGACTCCAGAGTCTGTGCTCTTTAACCATCATTCTTCAGCACTAGCCCTGGATGCTCACCCTGGTCCCGCTCAAGGAAATTCTATCATTGCTATGGCCAAGTGGGGGTTCCTGGGTGTTGGGGGCTTAGGCGGGGTCTGGAGTGCTCACCTGCCAGATGCAACTGGCCTGTGCCCAGATCGGCCGCCAGCCTCTGATGTCTCCAGGACGTGGCCGGGAATGGGTGGCTCCCTCCACAGGCTCCCAGCAGGATCCATGCCAGGGTCAGTCGCAGGGCCCGGGCCAGGCCCCTGGGTCGAGTGCAGCCCCTGCAGGCCATGTCTGCCTGAGATAAGAGTCAGATAGGATATAGGGTGAGGTCGGCTTCCCCTTTTTGCAAACTCAGGGTGGCACCCTCCTGATGCACACCCAGGAGACAGGGCCAGGCAGAGCAGAGAAGGGGCAGTTGATAAGGAAGCAATGGCCGAGGACCTTCAAGTCCCAGGGGGCTACTAAGGCCTGCCTCTGACCCCGAAGCCCCCCGCATCAGACCCATATCCCCTCCTCCCCAAGTGCCCAAGGCCCAAGTGTCCCCCCCGCCGTTTTGACCATAGTGCCCCTCCCCCCTCACACCCAGCAAGATCTCTCACCCTGCGAGCCCTCAGGCGACCCCCTCCGTCCTCAGAGCTCAGGGGACCTCCCCAGCTCTTCCAATTTCCCTCTTCGGTCCAGTAATTCCTCCCTCTCTTCTGCCCAGTCTCCTCCCTCCCTCTCGATCCCTGCTGGCCCTTCTCATGGTCACCTTCTCTCGACCCACAATCGGCTTAGGGACTGCCACCCAGGGCTGGGCCTTTGGAGCCAAGCTTGCCTGTGGCAGGACTCGGGCTCTGCTGCTGGGGTCCAAAAGCCCCAGGGTAGGGGAAACTGGGGGTCTGCGGAGACAGGACAATTCCCTCCCCCACTCTGCCCCCTCGGGCCGCCCCTCACCTGTTAGCCGGACTGGGGTCTAGGGCGCTGCTCAGGACACCTCAGGGTCAAGTCCAGGACACAGCAGCAGCCAAAAGAGGCGTGGTTTGGTGCAGGGGAGGGGTTTCCCACTGCCCCGCCCCTGCTCCACCTGACTGCAGGCTGGTGGACCCTGGGCTGGTGTGTATATATCCTGTGTTTGCCTTTATGTTGACCTTGTGGCTTAAGGTCTGTATCTATGTGTGTGGGGAGTGTGTGTGTGTGTGTGTGTGTGTGTTGGATGACGGTGTGTTTGTGTGGCTGCATATGTGTGTTGAGCGTGTATGTGTGTGTTTGTTGTGTGAGGGTATGTTCATGTGTGGCTCGTGGTTGTGTGGTTGTGTGTGTGTGTTCAAAATCTGGGTAAGGAGGCCTGTATGTGTCCGAAGCCAAGTGTGTCCAGTTGAGTAAGAGTCAGATAATAAATGTGGGGGAGGGGGATGTAGGATCAGGATGTGAAAATGTTGCGGATAGTCAGTGAATAAAGGTTGTTGACCATGAATTTGACCATGAGTGAACAAGAAGGTGTTGTCATGTGTGGAGAGGGTGTGTCTGCATCTGAAATGTGTGTGTGTGTGTGTCCCTCTGCAGTTTCTGTGAATATGTGTCCCTTGAGAACATTTCCTCAATTCATTCATTCAACGGACATTTATTGAGCACCTACTGTGTGCCGGGTTCTGGGGATGCAGTAGTGACCAAGACATGAAAATTTCAACCCTCAGAGAGCTGACATTCTAGTGGGAGAGTCTGACGAGAAAAAGAGCCCTGCAGTGGGTATGTGAATGTGTGTGTGAGTCCATGTGTTGTGTTGGGAGGATAATGTGTCTCTATGTCAGATGAGAGTTTGTGTGTAGCTGACCTTCTCTTGGTTGTGAAACTATGTGTGTGTGCTTATGATTATTGAGTGTTTGTATGTGATTTTTGTGTGTGTCTGCATTTGCTGAGTGTGTATATCCCTGTGTTTTTTAAGGATGTGTTTGCATGTGTGTGTGTTTACAGAGTGTGAGATTGTGTATATGTGTTTGTCTGTGTCTGTGTTTTTTAAGTATGTGTTTGCATGTGTGTGTGTTTGCAGAGTGAGTTTATGTATATGTGTTTGTGTGTGTCTGTGTTTGCTGAGCGTGTGTGGGTATGTTCTTGTTTGTGTGTTTGCAGAGTGTGTGTGTGTGTGTGCATGCGTCTGTGCTTGTAGAGTGTGCATACGGTTTTTGTGAGCAATGACCACTAGCACAAATCTCTCTTCCTCCCTTCTCAGGCTAGTGCAGAGTTTTTGTCTGTCTCTTTCACTGCTGTACTCCCATGTCCCAAAACACGACTTTGCACACAGTAGGTGCTCAATACGAGTTGAGTAGATGAATGAATCAGGAGGCACTGTCTCCAGGTCCCTCTGCGGGCACCCATTGATGTCCTGGAGGCTTCAGCAACCAAGACCTAATGGACCTAGCCTTCCCTCGGTCCATCTTGGGGTAGTCCGTGGTGCTCGTGGGTCAGATCTGTGCAGCCTCTGGGCTGTGCCTCCTGCCAGTCTTTCTCCTCCCCTGACCTCCCTCAGCCCCCGATCCTGCGCTCGGATTTCAGCACCGCGGACAGGAGCACGTGAGATCAGCACCACGGAGAGCTCCCGTGGCGCGGGCGTGAGAAGGGGCGACAAGAGCAGAGTCCAGACCTTGGACAGAGAAGTACGAGGAACAGACTCAGCGAGACGGCAACACGAACCTGCCGACCAACAGAGGCTGCGAGAAACAGAGACAACTCAGGCAAAGGCGCAGAGATGAGGAGATAAGCGCCCGGAAACACCCGGACCTGGACCTCGCCGTCGCCCCCGTTGGCCGGCAGGGGTCGCTCCCATCCAGTGACCGCTCCCTCGAGGGCCTTCGGGCCAGTTAGGAGCCCGGACCCTTGGGACGTCCCCTCTCCACCCTCCCCTCCAATGCCTAGATTTGAAGTGGGGAGGTCCTCGACGCTTTCCGCTCAAACTCTGGGAAGCATGGGCGGTTTGGCCTCAGCTGTAGGAACACTGCGGGGGGGGGGGAGGTTGTAAAAATCTCTTCAGCTGCCCCCCTCCCCAACTACCAGCTAATCGCTCCTATAAATACAGCCCAGCCGGGCCTGGCTCCTTAATCCTGACGACGGGGGGTGGGGGGTCGCTAGAGGGGGTGCAGGGTTCCCTGAGGAGGCTCTGCTTGGGAAGGGGGTGGTATACGCATGCAGATGTTTTTCTGAGGGGCCTCTGGCGTAAGGACGGGTCTCCTTGGTGAAAATGTCACTCTGTAAGACTGTATCTCCTTGGTATATGGGGGTCTCATGGGTGGGGACAATTTCCCACAAAGAATATGGCTTTTACGGGGCTTTTCATTGGAGGAACCCTCACCAGGATCCCCACATAAAATGTCACCCGTGGAGATCTTTCTTTGAGAGGAGGACTTTCGAGAGGGAGTGTCACCTCTCAGAGACCATCTGTCTTAGGAATGGTTTTCAGGGTGAGGGAGAGTTCCTGATGGGAGAAGCCCTCCTCGTGGAGACTTTCTCCCCGTGGGAATGTGTCTCACTAAGGGGGTCGCTGGGGGGGGACTACGGGGGTGTCCGCATAGGGAATATATCTAAGCGAGGATGTCTCCCTTAGGGTGTCTCGGGTTGGGGGTCTACCCAGGAGCATGTCTCTCCTCTAGGTGGTCTCTCCTGATAGGGGTCTCTTGGTAGCTTGGCTCCCTCGGGGGCATCTGGAGGCTCCTCCCCCCGCCTGCCCCCTCCCCGCCAGCGCGGGCAGCCTTGGCCAAGGCCGGGCTCGGGCGCCCAGACGCAGTGACGGCGCCGGGCCCGCCCCATTTCGCTCCGCCCCCGCCAGCCCCCCCGCCCCCCCAGCCGCCGCCGCGGCAGCCGCCGCCGCCGCCGCGGTCCCCGCGGCTTCTCACTCCCTCCCTCCTCCCTCCTCCCGCCGCCGCCGCTGCCGCCGCCTCCCTCCTCCCGCCCTGGGGCCGAAGCCGCCGCCGCCGCCGCCGCCGCCGCCGCCGTCGCCATGGACGATTCGGGCCTGATCCGCCGCCGGAGGCTGCAGGTAGGCGGCGGCCCCGGCCCCGGGTGGAGAAGAAGGGGTCGGCGCCTGGGGCGGAGCCCGGCAGGGGGCGGGAGAACTTGAGCCAGGGTCGGTCCGGAGCCCCCTCCGTTGGCCTCGGGACGCTATCCGCGGGGAACGCGGTGGCCGCGCGTCCCGCCGCGCTGGGGACCCCGCCCCTCAGGCGCCGCCCGGGCATCCAGGGAGCTGGCAGAGGGGGTGCAGCCTAGCCCTTCCCCTCGAGGATAGCCTGAGGGGCTCCTGGCCCACCGGAGGGGGAGGGGGCTGGGGCCGAAGTCATCGCCCTGGCGCCCTGCCAGACTGGGGGCGAGGGGGCGCAGAGCAAAGTTATTGCCCCAGGGCTCGCGCCCCTCGGGGCTGCAGCGCCAGCAGCCGCCGTAAACATGTTTGTGCGGCAGCCTGACCCCTCACCACCCCAGGAGCCCCTTTCCGAGGCGTGGGGACCCCCTGCGACCTGCATGCACCTGCCTGGCCACCAGGATTCCTCCCACTGCTCTAATTGGACAGACACCTAGGCAGCCTCCTTCCTCACTCTTCTTTCCACCCCCCTCCACTACAACACCCCCCCCCAACCCCGCGCTCGATCCTCAAGTCCAGCCCAGCTTGTGGGTGGGCGGGAGCGATTTTTAGCTCCTTGTAGCCTTAGAAGATGCTGGTCTCCAGGCTGCGCAGGCGCGGGAGGCATGGGTCCACTGCACGGAGTGGGATACTGAGGATTGTTTTGGAGTGTGGGGAAGGCGGGACAAATCCTGGCGTCAGGAACTCCCACCTCTGAGATGGGTGGGGATTCTGAAGCTGAGAAGGGCCCTCTTCTGTCTTCGGCGTGCGCTTCTAAGGATTAATACGAGGGTTTGGTGTTGCCCCCAAAGTGATCCCAGAGGGGAAACTGATCAAAACTTCACCCCGAGGCCAGCCTGGGGTCTCGTCCTTCTGAGCCTCTTTGGAGCCTAGCCCCTCGCTAGGTAATCTGGAGGAGTTTAGATAAAGCCTAGCGTGGGCCCAGACTCAAGCTACATTCCTAGCCTGAAGCTTGGGAAAAGAAGGGTAGGATTCCAGCCCTAACTCAGGGTCCCGTCTAATTCAACATCTTTGAAGATGGAGACTAAGGGGGGCTGATCTGTCAGTGCAGCGGGAAAAATCGGAGTCAGACGGCAGGAAGGACTTTCCAGGCGTTTGGATGATGCTGGAGCCAGACCTGGGTTGGAAAACTAATTTGCTTTCAAACAGAGCCCAGATAGCCCCATCAGGGGCCTTGGGCTCTTCAGGTTTTCCCTGGCTTCCCTCTCCATCCCAGGGCTAGGTTAGGAGAAGGGGTTCTGAGAAAAGGGAGGGAGCTGCAGCAAAGCCAGGGCAAGTACGGAAGCAGTCAGATTGGGTCCGCGCCGTCGGGTCCCCGGGAAGTGGGCGGGGCCTGCATGGGGTGTGTCCCCGCCCTCCGGGCCGGCGCCGACTCCCATTGGCTCAGCGCCACGCGGCACTTCTGTCTTCCGCGCAAGACCCCGCCCCTAGCCCAGGACCCTCCCACTCACCCACCCATCCTTCCTGCCCCAGGCGTCCTCCTGGCCGGGCTAACCCCGCCGGAGTCCTGCCTCTACCTCTTCCCTGGTGGCGGGGTTAACCACTTCGCTGCCTGAATACACCCTCATGCACAGGTGCAACCCCTTAGGAGGTGTCCCACAATCGCGGAGCGCCCGAGGGTTCCTTGTGTGCAGTTGAGATCGCACATGTGGGACAGCATCCCGAGTTCGAATGCCCTGGCCGCAGCGCTGTCCATTAATCCCGGGGGGGGGGGGTACGGGGGGAGCAGAATCCGATGGGCAGAGCGGCTCTGCAGCTGGGGATGGAGGGGGCGTCTGTTTACACTGACGCCAAAGATCCAAATCCTCTACCGCTCCAGTATTGCTCCTTTCTTCAACCCTAGAATGTTTAGGGGCGCTGCAGATGGAACTAGGTTCGAGGACTTCGCCCGGTGGCGCTTAAAGGTCTCCCAGGGGCTCACCCTCGAAGGCCCAGTGTACCCGGGTCTGGAGTCCCAGGCTCCTTGGCCGGAAACTCCAGGTCTTGATTTCGCTTGGGCCATTGCGGTCGCGCAGCCCTGCCGGCTGGTCCAAGCTGAGGCTCATTCAAGCTGATCCTGCAAAGACAGGGGGAAATCCTGGTATGGATTTCCGGTCACCCCTGGCTCGGGAGGGCAGGGCTGCCTATCTGGACAGTGTGCCCTTTGACCCCGACCATATGTCTAATCTCTGGACATGGGAGTAAGAGGTCCCTCTGGCCCACCCTCTGTCATGCAGCATGTCCATCCATAATCATAATAACTCCTGTTCCTGTGCCCCAATATTTATTGAGCACTTACTATGTACTAGGCACCATGCTAAGTTGCTAGGCACCTGCATCATCTCACAGAATCCTCTAGGAGGCAGGGACTGTTGGAAGGTCGTTTTCCAAGGTTATAAGAGGCAAAGCTGAGATTTGGATCCAGCGCTTTCTGCTTTCAGCAGTCATAGAAGGGATCTAGAATATTCCTCATTTTCCCCTGGCTGGAGTCCCCACAAAAGGGCTTTTGAAACCCTCGCCCAAATCTTCCCCCCTGCAGCCCTACCCACCTCAGCCTGTGGACACAGAACTGGCTGGAAGGTGGCGCCCCCTTTCCCTGTTGCTCTTGGAAAAGGGTTAGACCTCTGTAATTTCTGGTCCCTGTAGTGACTTCCTGTGTGCTTGAAAAACAGAACATGACCTGCTTCTGATGTGGACACAAAGTTAATACCTATCAATTATTATCAATGCCATTATGGAAAAAGATCACCCAGCTGCCACCTGATTCCCATTTCAAATCTCAGTTTTGAGTCACCCTAACTACCCCTCCCCCCAACTCTGTGAACCTGGCTGGGAGTGGAGTAGAACTGTTGGGGTATGGAGGAGTCATTCATTCTTCATTCATTCAACCTTGCATGCCTGAGCATGCCAAGTTCATTCCTGCCTCCAGCCCTTTGCAGTTTCCTCTACCTGAAATGCTCTCCCCACAGATCTTCCCATGGCTGGCTCTTATTTATTTTTTTGATGAGGAAGATTGGCCCTGAGCTAATCTCTGTGCCAATCTTCCTCTATTTTGTATGCAGGGCACTGCCACAGCATGGCTTGATGAGCGGTGTGTAGGTCTGCGCCCAGGATCTGGGCCTGCGAACCCCAGGCTGCCGAAGCAGAGTGCAAGACCTTAACCACTACGCTGCCAGGCCAGCCCGCTGGCTCTTATTTTTCAGCAACCATCTTAAAAGTCACCTCCCCAGAGCAGCCCTCTCTGACCATCATGTCCCCCTCCTATCCATTTTCCATCACATCACCTTGCTTAATTTTATTCATGATGTTTATTACTGTCTAAAATTTTCTCCTTCACGTCTACACTAATCTTATTTATTGTCTGCTTCTGTCCTCTAAATGCTAGTCCCCCAAAGGCAGGAGTTTTTATTTGTCTCATTCACTGCTGCATCCCCAGTGCTTAGCACAGGGCCTGGCATACAGTAGGTGCTCAAGAAATGTTTTTCAAGCAAAAACTCTTTGTTCATTTGCACAGACACACATTGAGACACCAACTCAGGAGTCCTATACGGGGCCCTGTGCTGGTCTCTGGGGTCGGGAGAGGAATCACCCTGGTATCCTCTCCCCCAAGGAGCCCGGTCCTCGGCGCATGGCCAAGAGTGCAGGTGACAATGCTGATGAGGGGCCTGTCCCACCCCACTTCTGCACCTCCAGGGGCTGACAGGGCTTGGGGGTAGCAGCTGCTGGTCCACGCTGACCTATATCCTTTTGCCCCTTTGCCTTCCAGAAGGATTTGCCCCTGCCGCGGAAAAGCAGCAGGTGAGCCTTGAGGCGAGATGCGCGCGGCTGGCCGCCCCTTCTCCGGCCCGGGTGGGGGCGCAGGCGCGCGCGCGGGCGGGGCCAGGCGCCGGTGCACAGCAGCGCCCCCTCCCGGTGGGCGGCGGCCGCACGGCCCTCCCTCCCCCGCCCTCCCCTGCCCGCTGCGGCTCCAGCCTCCGCCCCGCGCGCTCGCTCCCCGCGCCGCCGCCGCTGCCGCACCTGCCACCATGTCGCCGCCGCCGGGTCATGTCTGACTCTCTCTGGACCGCGCTTTCCAATTTCTCGATGCCCTCCTTCCCTGGCGGCAGTATGTTCCGCCGCACCAAGAGGTAGACCCCCGATCCCTCAGACCCTGACCCGGCCCTCCCCCAAAAACCGCCCCTCCGGCGCTGCCGCAGGGCGGGGCCCGGGATGCTGCACCCGGTCCAGCTGCGCCAGAGGTGCCCGCGCTGCGCCTTCCTGCCAGGGATGGGGCTGAACGGGGGGCGGTGTGGGCCGAGGCTGGGGGGACTGCAGGCTGGAAAGGACCGCCGCGGGGGGAGGGGGCTGCGCCGGGTGGGGGGTTGCGGCGCCTTTGTCTGCTAGTGCTGCGGGCTCCGCAGCCTGGTGGGGGTAGGGGAAGAAGGGGAGGGTGGGGGGCTTGGCACCCTCAGAACAATAGCCGCAACCTGGCCTCCCCCCACCTCCATGCCGCGTGCTCCGGCCGCGCTAATATGCTCAGTCACTGCGGCGGGGGGTGAGGGAAATGGAGGGGCTGGGGGCTCCGTCCTCGGAAGCTGGGATCCTGAAGGGCAGAAAGAAAGGGGGGGCTTTTATCATAGCACAGACTCCCTCCCCCCCGGAGAACACAGCCTCATACGGAAAATAGTGACACACAGCGTCACACAGGACATGATGTCACACACACATACACACACACCAGCCCTAGTGGCCCAGATACACCCGGGAGGCGCCACGCACACCCAGACATGCAGCAGCCATAGGTCAGAGGCGTGCACAGACGCGGGGGCACCCAGCGTCCCACACAGACGCGTAAACCCACAGGTAATGTGGTGCACAGCAGTAAGATGGCACATGCATGGTGACCCACACACACAGTTATGCCATCGAGAGGCACACAGACACGTGTGGCAATGACATCCATGCACCCAAGCAGTGTCACAACACAATATCATCTAAGCATGGCACATGCTGTGTCACACAGATGCCAGAATAAGCAGACACAGGAATTCTTGCAGAGATGGAGAGACACACAATGTCACACGTTATCACACACAAGACTCATCCAGGGAATGTCACACATGGTGGCATGCTCAGACATGCCTAGTATCACAAGGTGTTAAATTCACACACAGTGGATGCCACTCGTGGACACACATGGTGAATGTCACACACAGACGCCAAGACAGGGTCTTGCACAGATAGAGAATGCCGCACTAAGACGCAGACATGTATAAAGAAATCATGCATCATGCACATGTTAGCGCACACAGTGGCACATCTTGTCATGGGCAAGTGGCACTACACACTGTGTCACATAGACACACAAAGGCACAGGTTGTGTCACATAAGAGGAACCCAAGGACTGTCACACATGATGTCACACTAGGTGTGTGGATACACACAGCGAGTGTCAGACGCAGACCCAAGACACACACTCAGTGTCTTCCATGGTGTCATATAGACAGCATGTCTATCACTTCATGACTGACAGTGTGCCCCACATGGTCACACATGATCCACACACACTGGTAGTCTCACACACACGTCACACGCACATCCCCTCCCATACACAGTCCTACTGAGGACTCCATCGCCTCCTCCTCTGAGCGGTCCTCTGGGGGCACCTCCAGGCACACACGGATGGGAGACATGCGGGGATCTGAGATGGGAGGGAGGCTGGTGGGCCCACAGACTCACTGGGCTGCGGCCCAGCTCGGCCCCCCGCCTCGCCTTCCCCGCAGCTGCCGCACCAGTAACCGGAAAAGCCTCATCCTGACCAGCACTTCGCCCACGCTGCCGCGACCCCACTCCCCACTGCCGGGACACCTGGGTGAGACAGGGGTGGGTGTGGACCGGACTAGAGGAGGCGTGGCCACAGGCGGGGGGCGTGGCCACGGGCAAGCGGTGTGTACATGCCACAGGAGGGGGGCAGGCCAAATCTGGAGAGAGGAAGGCCCGGATTGGACAAGGGCGGGGCCAATCCTTGTGTGGGCGTGGTCAGCCCGCAGAGGGCTGGCATTGGTAGGCAGAGACCCAGGATGGGGCAGAAAGGAGGAGCCATACCTGAGGGGCGGGGCCATCCCAGATGAAGGCCTGGAAGGGGGGTGGGCTGACTCAACAACCAAAACAGCTGAGAAACTAGGGGCCACAGCTAAGGGGGTGTGGCCAACTAATTTGGGTGGGACTAGACTAAAGAGGGGTAGGACTGCTGTTTGCAACCCGCTTTGGGGGTCAGGACGTCTGATGGGATTGCCTCCCACCCCAGGCCTAAAGATCCCCCTCTTTCCGCCACAGGTAGCAGTCCCCTGGACAGCCCCCGCAACTTCTCCCCCAACACCCCTGCCCACTTCTCGTTTGCCTCCTCCCGAAGGTGAGTCCCTCTCCCCAGGGCCCCAGAACCCTGGCCGGACCCTCCCCACCCACTGTCTGGGCCGCCATCTGTTCCTTTCCTAATTGCACCTGAGCCAGGGCCTGAGGGACCCGCAGAGTGCCCCAACGACCCAGCCGGCGCAAGCGCCCAGCCTTAGGGACGGGGCCTATAAGAAGGCGGGGCCAACCAGCTACCCGGAATCAGGGAAGGGGCAGGGCTTCCTTTGCCGCGGAGCGAAAGCGCGTGCGCTCTGGTCCCAGGGTCTTAGTCTCCCCTGCCTCGCACTCCAGACCAGCCGTTTCCATAGCAACAGGACAGGGGCGCGGAGATGAGGCGCGCAAGCGCAGACTGCACGGTGCCCATCGAGGGACTCTTGGTTCCCCATGTGGGGGAGGGCGCCTAGGGCTCTCTCTCTCGAGTCAAGAGGGGGAATCTCAGATTTCCCTCCGGGGGTCTCTGCGAGTTTCTGGAGTGTCCCTAAACGAATTTTCTGGGGGCCTTTGGCGAAATTGGGGGAGGCAGAGAGATTCCTCAAATGTTTTTTGCAGAAACTTCTGGGAGTCACCAGGGGTTGCCGCGGGCCTCTTTTTCTTTCAACTTTATTCATACTAAAAACGTCTGAACACCTGCTGTGTTCTGGGCGCTGGGCATATGGGTAAATGATACCCCATCTCTATCCTTGGAGTTGAGTTGGGGTGGCAGGCCAGACCCGGATCCCTGCAAAGGCTGGTGAAGGCTGTGGTGTGGGAGTCACAGGGGACTGTGGGGACAGAGGCCTGCTCCCTTGGGAGAGTAGGGGAAGGTCCCCTCCTCCGTGGAATTCAGCTGAGGGCAATAGGGAGCCAGAAGAGGGCTCCAAGATTGGGCCTGATGGGGTCGCCTGCACGGAGGGTGGGCTGGGAGGCGAGTGGGCTGAGCCGGGGCCTGGCCTGAAGAGAGGAACGAGGGAGGAGTCCCATGCGTGGGAGTGTGTGTCCATGTGAGTGTGCAGGCTGTGCTCCGATGTGGATGTGTGTGTGTGTGAGTTGGTGAGATTGTGAATATGTGAGGCAGCCCGAGCCTACACAGGTGCCCATGGGGGTGTGCATCAGCGTTCGGGTGTGAACATGTGTGAGTGTGTGCCTGTAGGGTTGTCAATACGCGTGAATACATGAGGGAGCATGCCCCTCCACGTGTGTCTCCACGTGAGTGTGTCGTCTGCGTGGGAGTGTCAGTGTGTGGCTGTCTGAAAGTGAATGGGTGACTGAGGGCGTGAGGGTGTCTTCGGTGTGTGAACATGAAAATGTAGAGTGGGTGTGAGGAAGTGTGTCTGTGTGTCAGAGTGTGGGTCCTGGGTCTCTGTAAGTGTGTGTGTCTACGTGTAAGTGTATGTCTGGTTTGGCAGGTGTGATTGTGTTAGGGTGGGAAAGTGTGATGTTTGGGTCCACGTATGGGATGGTGAATGTGTGTGAACTCGACCACACTAGTCACACTAACACTAGTCGGCATGGCCGTGAGAGTGATTGTGTGTGTGAACGTGAGTGTACCGACGTGGGATCGTGTGTCAGTGTGTGTGTTTTGAGGGAGGGGCCGTTCTTCTCTGAGAGCTTTCTCAGGGGGCCCTCTAGGGGTAGACTTTTAGGGTCCCCTGGGATGACTTCCTTGAGTGGGCTTTTCTGGTACTCCTTGGGATCCACCCTGGGGGCTTGTTGGTGTGAGGATGTCAGGAGAGGAGGATCATGGGAGGAGCAGAGAAGACTGAAGACCTCATTACCTCCCTGACCCTGAGGGCCTTCAGGAGTCTCAGAGCACAGATGTATTCCCCCAGCCCCTGTCCCGGCTGTGGGCGGTGGCTTCTCTTACCCCTGGAGGAGTGGGGGGACGGGTGGGGCCTGGCAGCCTCTGAGCACCTCGGCTGGGTTCCAGGGCGGACGGACGCCGCTGGTCTCTGGCCTCGCTCCCTTCGTCTGGCTATGGCACCAACACACCCAGCTCCACCGTCTCGGTGAGTGGGGCAGGCGGGCGGCTGGGTCGGAGCTGCAGGGGCCCTCACCCAGAGGCCCAGGCCAGCAGCTGGGCTGTCCTAATAAGCGCTTGGGTTTCTCCTGCCTTCCGAGAGTGTCACCGTCCACCTGTGAGCGATTGCAGGTCCCTCCAAAGCCCTGTTCTCCACCCTCGACGGATCCTCTTGGGGATCCTACTCATCGCCAGTTTATTTTACAGATAATGACATTCAGGCTCATGTGTTAAGCCTGTTGCCCAAGTGTTGCAGCTGGCCAGAGCCAGGCCACCCCTTCAGCCAGAGCCCAATTTCCCAGCCACTGTGATACCCAAAGTCTCCCTGTCCATCTGTCGCTTTTCCACCCGTGTCTCTGCTTCGCTCATCCGTCCATTGCTGTGATGTTCAGCAGACATTTATCCAGTGACCGTCATGTGGTGGGCAGGCTCAACGAGCTGGGCAGGGTCCAGGGACTCACAAAGCCCTCATGGGGGGAGACACACCAGTAAGAAGGCATTTACAACACGAGGTGGTCGGATGTGATGGGGGTAGCATGAGGCGAGGTGACAGCAGAGGGAAGGCACCTGACTAAGCTGGGGGTAGAGTCAAAGAAGGCTTCCTGGAAGAGGTGTCGTTGAAGCCAAGACAAACGATCAGCAGGAGTTTGGCAGGTGGAAGAAGGGAGGGAAGGGTGTTCTAGGAAGGGGGAACAGCATGTGCAAACTCCCAGAGGCAACAGCGATCTTGTTGCATTTGGAGAGTTCAAAATAGCCTTGTGTGGCTGGAGCTCTGAGTTGGAAGTGGAGGGACGGATGTGAGGCACGCAGCGATCCTGATCATGCTGGAGCTTGTTAGCCAGGACAGGAGGTGGATTTTCTTCTAAATACAGTGGGAAGCCATGGAAAGGCTTTTTTGCTTTATATTAAATTGTATTAAAATTTCAGTCGGAACTATTTGAAATTGTGATTCCATAGGTCATAGATTCTGTGCATTGAAAAAAATTATTTTAATAGATACTGATGGGATGGGGAGTTTTAAAAAATTTTTATTTATTTATTTTTTTCCCCCAAAGCCCCAGTAGATAGTTGTACGTCATAGTTGCACAGCCTTCTAGTTGCTGTATGTGGGACGCGGCCTCAGCATGGCCAGAGAAGCGGTGCGTCGGGGCACACCCGGGATCCGAACCCGGGCTGCCAGCAGCGGAGCGCACGCACTTAACTGCTAAGCCACGGGGCCGGCCCCAAGGGGTGGGGAGTTTTAAACAGGGAATGAGTGATGTGATGTTTAAAAAGATCATTCTGCCTGCAGAATCAAGTGGATGTCCTTGTGTTTCTCCACTGTTATCTGTGGGTCTGTGTTTGCCCCGACCACGTGCCAGGCCCCGACCGGGGACCAAGCAGAGCTAGGTCCCTGCCCTCAAGGAGCAGACAGCAATAACAAATAAGCAATAAAGATATAGTAAGTCAGGAGATAAATACAGCAAGAAGAAATGAGATAGGGCAGGGATGGGGAGTGATAGGTGTGTGTTCAGAGGCCTCCCTGAGGGGTGACCTTTAAACAGAGACTTGAAGAAGGAGTGATTCACTGTAGATGTGCTCCAGGCAGAGGGAATGGTCAGTGCAAAGGCCCTGAGGCAGGAGCGTGCCTGGCTCATTCAAGGACTCTCAAGGAGGCCTGTGCAGCTGGAGCAGAGCAAGTGAGGGGGAGAGTGGGAGGAGGTGATGGCAGGGAGACAGGGCCAGATCCTGCAGGACTTTGGCGGTCACCCTGAGTAAGATGGGAGCCATGGAGAGTTCTGAACAGAGGAGGGCAGTGACTCGACTCAGGTTTTAACAGGCTCCGTCTGGCCACATCTGTGTCTGTCCCTGTCTCCTGTCTCTCCAGGAGTCCCAACTTGAGCCCTGGGATCCCAGGATCCTAACTCGGGTCCTGATCCGGGCCCTGCCCTTGGCCCGTCAGCCCCCGGAGTCCCAGCCCAGGGTCCCGAGCTGTGGGGGGCCCGCGGTGGCTCTGACCCCGGCCCCGCCCCTTCCCCCAGTCTTCCTGCTCCTCCCAGGAGCGCCTGCACCAGCTGCCCTACCAGCCCACCGTGGACGAGCTCCACTTCCTCTCCAAACACTTCGGGAGCACCGAGAGCATCACGGACGAGGATGGCGGCCGCCGCTCCCCGGCCGTGCGGCCCCGCTCGCGGAGCCTCAGGTGGGCGGGTATCCCCCCTCCAAGCTGGCGGCTGGGGGCTTGTGCACTGCGAGACCCCTGCCCCCGCGAGTAAAAGGCTTGCAACGTGCTGGGTGAGGACACCTGTCTGCAGCTCCGGAGGCAGGGGGCTGGACAGGATGGGCTTCTCTCCCCGCAGCCCCGGGCGCTCCCCCTCCTCCTACGACAACGAGATCGTGATGATGAACCACGTCTACAAGGAGAGGTTCCCCAAGGTGAGGCGGGCGCGGGGCCGCGGGGAGGCCGGGCGGCCGGAGCCCTCGCTCGCCTGAGCTCCGCGCGCCCCCTGGTGGCCGGCGCGCGCAGCGCAGGCTCCCGGCGGCCGCAGCCTCGGGGGCGGCCCCGCGCCGGCACCCCCGCCCCGTCTCGCTCCCTCCCGCAGGCCACCGCGCAGATGGAGGACAAGCTGCGCGAGTTCGCCCGCGCCTACGAGCCGGACAGCGTGCTGCCGCTGGCCGACGGCGTGCTCAGCTTCATCCACCACCAGATCATCGAGCTGGCCCGGGACTGCCTGACCAAGTCCCGCGACGGCCTCATCACCACCGTCTACTTCTACGAGCTGCAGGAGAACCTGGAGAAGCTGCTGCAGGACGTGAGTGCGCGGGGAGGCCGGCCCTCCCAGGCTCCGCGCCCCCAGCCTGGCCGTGCCTCCCTTCACCCGCGTCCCGGCAGGGGGCGCCTCCCGCGCGCCGGGCGCAGGAGTGCAGCTGGGATTCAGAGGTGGGTGAGGACTCGGTCTGCTCTAGGTGTGCCGGGGGAGGCAGGAACTGAACCCCGCTCAGCTCCTGCAGCTCTTTACTCCAGTCTCATCTCAGGTGGTCTCCTAGACCCCCTGTTGAAAACCTCAACCTCTGCTGGCTCTCACCACCCACTCTCTCTGTAGTTTTCTCCTTAGCACTTGGCACCATCCATCATGTGTGTTTTTGCTTGTCTTATTTCTTGTCCCACTTACTCAAGCATCAGCGCCACAAGTGGGTGATGAGGTTGTCTGTTTGTTCAGTGTCCAGCATACAGTAGGTGCTCAATAAATGTTGGTCAAATGGATGGATGACTGAATTAATAAATGAAAGTAAATGAGGTAATGCCCCCATTCAAGTCAATGATCATGGATACCATTTAGTGGACACCAACTGTGTGCTAGGGCACTAGGAACACAGCAGTGAACAAACCAGAGGAATATTCCTGCCCCTCGTGGGGCTGATATTCTAGTGTGGGAGATGGGTCGGAAACGTGGAAAGAGACAAATCAAGGAATTTGATGATTTCAGCTGATGCTGAGGGCAGTGAAGCAAAAGTACAGGACAACCGGATGGAGTGTCAGGGCTTCCCTTGCAAGGTCCAGGAGGCCTCCCTGGAGGAGGTGACATTGAAATTGGGATGAGAATAATGAGGAGGTGGCAGCTGTGAGAAAATGTGTCCTGAGCAGAGTGAACAGCACATGCACAGGCCCTGAGGTGACAAGGCAGTCTGGGAAATTCCAGGAGCACAGAAGCCAAGTGACTGTACTGTCTTGAAGATGAGGTTGGAAAAGGGCATACAGGCCAGAATACGGGGCTCTGGGCTCCAGGCCCTCTGCCCAGACCCAGAGGACAGTATGTTGGTGTCATTATGGCTTTGGCATCAGATCTGGTTTGAGTCTGGACTCTGCCACTAGGTCTGTAGGAGTTAAGAGCACAGACTCCAAATGGCCTAGATTCACATCCGGCTCATTACCTACTTGCTATGCAGCCTTTGCCAAGTCACTTAACCTCTCTGTGCCTCAGTCCTTTTGCTATAAAAAGGGGATGAGCTCATTCATTAATTCCACAAATATTTATTAAGCACCTATTCTGGGCCCAGAACTGGCCTAGAAGCTGGAGAATCAGCTGGAAATAAAACAAACAAATAAAATTCCAAAATTGTTATCTGGAAATAAAATAAAACAGAGCTGGGACTAGGATAAGGCAAGTGATTCATTTTTTCCCCTCAGACCATTAAAGTACTTATTGACAAAGTTGAAAAGCAGGTGTATTAAAACTTAACATTATTTTAAGTTTAAATACTTTATTTATAATTAAGCCAGAATTTATTATACTTTTGCTTTCCTGGTTTTAATGGAAACAAACTCATCAATAATAATATTTTCATTAAAACCATTAACCATTTAAAAAACATGTCTAGATGGCCCTTTGCTTCAAGTTCCAATCTGGCTTGGCACAGCCTTGTGGAATCCTGGCTTTATTTAAATTTTGTTATTTTGCTAATCGTGGACTTTTTGCATGAATTTCGATTTTTTCAAATATTGCATTAAAATATTAGTTATCTTGATGACTGAGGTTTTTGATGTCCCAGGCGAGTGCCTTGTTGCCTCCTCTTCATCTCGGCCCTGAGAGACATGATGGATAAATTAATACGTGGCGTGTTCCAAGGAGATTCATGTGATAGAAAAAAGGGAAATAGAGTGATGGTGTTTGAGGGTGCTGCCAGGAGGTGGGGTGCGGTTTTAGACTGAGGTGAGGGGTCAGGGCAGGCCTCCATGAGGAGGTGACAACTGAGCAGAAGCCTGAAGGGGGAGAAGTAGGGAGCCACTCAGGGATCCGAGGCAAGAGCATGCCAGGCAGAGGGATTCTAACTCAGCCTGTTTTGAAGACAAATTGAGTGAAGGTTTTAGGACTGTGTTTGCTAAAATAATAACCATCATTATTTTACCGTGTGGCCTGGGCCTCGGTTTTCTCACCTGTAAAATGGGATAACAGCAGCGGTTGGTACCCAGTGGGGTTGGGAGAGGGGCCTGGCTGCGGCAGGGCGCCTGTGAGCCGCACCCCCACTGCGCCCCCATACCCGCCCCCGCCAGGCCTATGAGCGCTCCGAGAGCCTGGAGGTGGCCTTCGTGACTCAGCTGGTGAAGAAGCTGCTCATTATCATCTCGCGCCCCGCGCGGCTGCTCGAGTGCCTGGTGAGGGGGCTGGGCGCGGCCGGCGGCTGGCGGGGGGCTGTGGGGCCCCGGAGCCCGCGG
This sequence comes from Ceratotherium simum simum, assembly GCF_057802395.1. Lineage (NCBI taxonomy): Eukaryota > Metazoa > Chordata > Mammalia > Perissodactyla > Rhinocerotidae > Ceratotherium > Ceratotherium simum. The sequence goes on along the minus strand of NC_141938.1, from coordinate 2,381,628 downwards.
CGAGCCCCTCCCTGCCCTGCCTCAGGAATTCAACCCCGAGGAGTTCTACCACCTGCTGGAGGCGGCCGAGGGCCACGCCAAGGAGGGCCACCTGGTGAAGACCGACATCCCCCGCTACATCATTCGCCAGCTGGGGCTCACCCGGGACCCCTTTCCAGGTGCCGGCGCGTGGGCGCGGGGCTGCGGGCGACCCCCGGGCCCCGCCCCCGCTCACTCTCTGTCCCTCCGCAGAAGTCGTGCACCTGGAGGAGCAGGACAGCGGTGGCTCCAACACGCCGGAGCAGGACGACCTCTCGGAGGTAAGGCCGGGTGGCCCAGTGGTCTGCACTCTGGTGCCCGCCGGGCAGGCCACGGCTCACCCCCTGCTCCCTGCCCTCAGGCTGGGTGGATCTCTTGGTCTGAGCCTCAGTTTCCCCATCTGTAAAATGGGTTAACAATAGCTCTTCCTCCATGACCTTTTCTCTTTTCATAGTAAAATACACAAAGCATAAAATATACCACTGTAACCATTTTAAAATGAATAATTCAGTGGTATTTAGTACATTTACAATGTTGTACAGCCATCACCTCTATCTAGTTCCAGAACATTCCACCACCCCAAAAGGAAACCCTGTACCCATTAAGCATTCACTCCCCATTCCGCCGTTGCCCAGCCCCTGGCAACCACCCATCTGCTTTCTGTCTCTATGCGTTTGCCTATTTTGGAGATTTCATATAAATTTTATATAGATTTATATTTCACATAAATTTCTAGATATTTCATATAAATTGACATTCACCCTGTGGCCTTCTGTGTCTGGCATAATGTTTTCAAAATTCATTCATGTTGTAGCCTGAATCAGAGCTTCATTCCTTTTTATGGCTGAATAATACGCCACTGTATGGATGGACCATATTTGCTTATCCATCATCAACTGATGGAAATTTAGGTTGTTTCCATCTTCTGGCGATTGTGTGAAGAGTGCTGCTGTGAACAGTTGTGTACAAGCATTGGTTTGAACAACTGTTTTAGTTCTTTGGGGTATATATATATAGGAGTGAAATTGCTGGGTCATATGGTAATTCTTTGTTTAATTTATTGAGGAACCCCACATGGGGTTTTCAGTGGGTTGAGCATCTCTCTGTGTTAACGGCTCAGCATAGTGAAAATTGCCATAATCCCACCCCCAGGCCAACCACACGTTGGCAGATGGTCCGTGTCTAATGGAGACAGCCTGCCATAACAGCCACACATACATTTTCTCTGAACTGCCTAGTGTTTTTCAAAAATTTGAAGCAAAATATAGAAATCAGAAGATTTTGCCTCAAAATCTTGGTTTGGGCCTCCTTTTGAAAAATCAGAGGTTCTGACAACACTGTGGTGGAACCAGCTGGCACTGAGTTGGGGCTCCCCTAAGATATGGGGAACCTGCTCCCCAGTCACCCCTGGCCCCCACCTGGCCTGCCTGGCCCCTGAAGGCATTTGAGTTTGTAACTTCTGTTTAAATTGTGTCTATGAGTTAACACACATATACACACACATCTTTCTTTTATATATACTGTGTATATTGAAAAGAATCTCACTATCCGTGCCGTTTGTCTAATTTTTTGAATAGGTAATGGAGTGACATCACTCAAAAGTCTAAAACTCTAAAAAGGTATTTATCTTCAATTGTTGCTTATAGGATTCTACGCAACTCCATTCAATCAAACTTGTTAATTGAGTGATTCAAATCTCTCATCTCCCTATTCTTTTGCTTTCTTTTTCTTTTTTGGCCCGATTGATCTAATAGTTTCTGAGAGATATGTGTTAAATCCTTGTTTTGAGCAATTTCTCCCTGTAATTCTGTCAATTTTTGTGTCGGATATTTTTAGGCTACATTCTTAGGAGCATACAAGTTCAATATTTTTATATAGGTCTTTTTATATAATAGGTCTTTTATATAATATATCATAGGTCTTTTAATATAATATTTATGTAATAAATCTCTTTGTCCCTAAGAAAAATAAAAATAATTTTCAAAAAAGGTATACAGTCAAAAACTTATACCTACTCTTATCCCCCATCACCCTATATCCCCAAAATATTATTAGTATATGTGCTGCCAAGCACCCCCCAAATATGATTAGATAGCTCTATTTTGCCACTTTTTCTACACAAAAGCTTATGGTACATATTGTTCCTTGCTCTTTTTCCCACTTAATAAAATACTTTGGGGAACTTTCTGAATCAATGTGCTGAGAGATTCCTCATTCTTTTTAACAGTGTCACAATATTCCTTTATACAGATGCCCGTCATGTCTTTATTTCACCAATTTCCTATAGATGAACATATAAATTGTTTCCAGTCTTGCAATGAGGAAAATACTACATATGTCATTTTTCACATGTGCAAACATATCTGTAGCATTAATTCAAAAGTGAAATTCCTGGATCAAAGGGAACATGCATTTGTAATTCTGATATACACCAAAGTACCTTCCATGGGGGTCGAACCAATTTACACTCCCAACAGAAAAGTATAAAAGTACCTTTTTACTGGGGCCGGCCCCGTGGTTTAGTGGTTAAGTGCGTGCACTCTGCTGCTGGCGGCCCGGGTTTGGATCCCGGGCGCGCACCGACACACCGCTTCTCCGGCCATGCTGAGGCCGCGTCCCACATACAGCAACTAGAAGAATGTGCAGCTATGACATACAACTATCTACTGAGGCTTTGGGGGGAAAAAAAAATAAATAAAATTAAAAAAAAAAAAAGTACCTTTTTACTTTGCCTACAGAGTCAGGCTTTTGGATTTTTTTTTACCAATCTGCTAGGTGAAAAATGGAATCTGGGGATAGTTTTAATGTGTCCTTCTGTCATTATATGTGAAGTTTAGCATCTTTTCATATGGTTAAGAGCTCTAATTCTAGTTCACATATCTTGCCTATTTTTTCTCTTCAATTGGTAGGCTTTTTGTTATTGATTTCTGGGAGCTCTTTATATATTAGGGTGATTATCCATTGTGTAGGCTTTTTTCCTCATGGAAAGAAGTTAGGAATATGGCTTCAGAGTCAGACAGTTTGGGGTTCAAGTCTTGACTTTGTTACTCCCTCACTGTGGCACTTGGATGAAGGGCCCCCCGTGCGTCAGTTTCCCCACGTGTGAAATGGAATAACAATAATCCCAATCTTATGACGATGATGGTGGTGGTCTCCGTCTTCCTCCTGCAGGGCCGCAGCACCACCAAGGCTAAGAAACCACCTGGAGAGAATGACTTTGAGACCATCAAACTCATAAGCAATGGTGCCTACGGGTGAGCCACCCGGGGCTCTGGCGGGGGGAGGGTGGCGGAGGCCGGGTGTCTCGGAGGTGACGGCCGGTCCTCGCTCTCTCCCCCTGCAGCGCTGTCTACCTGGTGCGGCACCGGGAGACCCGGCAGCGCTTCGCCATGAAGAAGATCAACAAGCAGAACCTGATCCTGCGCAACCAGATCCAGCAGGCCTTCGTGGAGCGCGACATCCTCACCTTCGCCGAGAACCCCTTTGTGGTCGGCATGTTCTGCTCCTTCGAGACCCGGCGCCACCTCTGCATGGTCATGGAGTATGTGGAAGGTCTGGTGCCTGCGGGGCTGCAGGGAAGTTGGGGGGTGCACGCTGGTCAGGGTTGCTGAGTGGCCTACCTGAGCCCCAGTCACCATATTGACTCTCCACCTGTGTGTGTCTCCACCTATTTATCTATGCAGTCATGGATCATCCATTGCATCTGTTTATCTCTGTCCAGCCATCTATTGGTCTATCTGTCTTCATTTCATTCAATATAGATACATCCATCCAGTTATCCATCCATCCACCCATTCTCCATCCATCCACCCATTCTCCATCCATCCATCCATTCTCCATCCATCCGTCCATTCTCCATCCATCCGTCCATTCTCCATCCATCCACCCATTCTCCATCCATCCATCCACCCATTCTCCATCCATCCATCCACCCATTCTCCATCCATCCATCCACCCATTCTCCATCCATCCGTCCATTCTCCATCCATCCATCCGTCCATTCTCCATCCATCCGTCCATTCTCCATCCATCCGTCCATCCGTCCATCTTGCTAGTCCATCTGTCATTCCATCCATACATCCATGCACCATCTCTCCATCCAACCATCCATCCATTTGATTATATATCTATTTGTCCATCCATATATCTGTTTATCCGTTTTACATCTATTTTTTTAAATTAATAGACTTCATTTTTTAGAGCAATTTTAGGTTTACAGAAAAATTGACTAGAAAGTACATTGAGTCCCCACACACCCCCTCCTCCCAGTTTCCCCTGTTATTTACTTCTTGTGTTCATCCATTTATTTATTCACCCACCTACTCACCATCCATCAATCCACCATTATCTGTTTGTCTATCTATCTATCTATTTATTTATTTATTTTTGTGAGGAAGATCAGCCCTGAGCTAACATCCATGCTAATCCTCCTCTTTTTTGCTGAGGAAGACTGGCTCTGAGCTAACATCTATTGCCAATCCTCCTCCTTTTTTTTCCCCAAAGCCCCAGTAGATAGTTGTATGCCATAGTTGCACATCCTTCTAGTTGCTGTATGTGGGACGCGGCCTCAGCATGGCCGGAGAAGCGGTGCATCGGTGCGCGCCTGGGATCCGAACCCGGGCCACCAGCAGCGGAGCGCGAGAACTTAACCGCTAAGCCACGGGGCCGGCCCTGTTTATCTATTTATTAATCCATCATCCATCCATCCACTATCCTTATTTGTATTCATTCATCCAAACCTCCATTCCAGCATCCATCTTATCTAGCTAGCTAGCTATCTCCATCCATTCATCCACAATTCATCCATCAGTTTATCCATCCATTTGTTATCCATCCATCCATCTAATCACCGATGTATATATTTTTCATTTGTTTATCCTTCCATTCATGCTTCTGTTCACCCAGATATTAATCCATCCATTGCCCAAACACACACATGTACTGTGGTTATTAGGACACATGCAAGACCCTATGGCTACAGCTGTGCTGCCCCCAAGTCTTAGTCAACCATCCGGTCACTCAGCAGATGTCCCTTCATCTCCCTCATGCCACATGCGGTGCTGGGCGCTGGTGGCACAGTGAGGGCCCAAACAGACACACCCCTCCTTCGTGGAGGTTATATTCTGGTCTGTGTAGAGAGTCAATAAACAAGAAATACAAGCCACAGGAGACAAGGTCATTTCATATTGTAAGGATCGCAACGAAGACCACAAGGCTCAAGGAGGCCGTGGGGACTTGGGTGGACAGGGTCCTCTGACCGGGAAGAGGGAGTCCCAAGCCCAAAGTCTCCTAGGTAAGACAGGTGTCTGGATTTGGAGGAGCAGCGAGGAAGCCAGTGGAGCTGGAGCCGAGTGAACGAGCAAGAGGGAGAGCAGGGGGAGACGGGGATGGAGAGGTGATGGGGCCGAGACGCAGGGCATTGCAGAGCCCACGGTGGCACTGGACTTTATTTGAGTGCCGCAGGAAGCTGCTGGAGGGTTTTTAGCAGGGTTGAAATGGTCTGACCTATTTTAAGAATGTCTGTTTAGTTGCTGTGAGGAGGGCAGACACAGGAAAGCCAAGATGGAGGCAACTGCACAAGTCCCAGCACAGGCGGAGGAGGAGAGAAGTGGGCAGAATTGGGATCTCTTTGGCGGGTGGAGCACACAGTAGGTGTGTATGCTTGGGGCCTCCTGAGCGTGGCCCAGCCACAAAGTCTCATTTGAAAGTCAGTTTAGCTTGGTTCTCAGCATAAATGTGTGTCAGGATTACCTGGGGTTGTAGCCAAATGCAGATTCCTGGGCCCCACCCTCAGAGAGTCTGATTTGTCGGTTTCTGACACCCAGCTAAATCTGGCTCAAGGGAGAAAAAAAAAGGAAAGAAAGAAAGAAGAAGTTTATCATGTATTGACATGTGATCAAAAAAATCAATGTCACCTTCAGGAATGGCTGTATCTAGGTGCTCAAATCATGTCATCAAGAATCTCTTCATCTCTCAGCTCTGCTGTCCTATGTGTGGAATTCCCTCTAGACAGGCCCTCATATAGCAAGGTTGCCATTCAGCAGATCCCAGTTTACATCGTATGAGTTTAGCAGTTTTTGTGAAAATAGAGGGAAATGTTTGAGGGCTGACTGGAGGATATCTGGTCCCTGTAAGAAAAAGGAGGAATGGATATTGGGGGAGACTAAAATATGAGTGGTGCTTACAGTAAACCCGCTGGGGGCCAGGAATCTACATTTTAAGGCCCCAAACCCTCAAGATTTAGACTCCAAGAGATCAAGGGCCATGCTCCCAGACTCCGTTGGTAAGCAGGCAGGCTTTGGTACTGACCAAATCTCACCTCCACCATCAACTCTCTGCATGACCCAGCCTCGCTCTGAGTCTCAGACCATCCGACTTTGGAGGATGGCAAAGGGGACAAGAGAAGCCCAGTAGAGGGCACTCCCCATGTGACCTGGGGAGACAGAGGTTCCTCTCTGAGCCTCAGTTTTCCTTAGCTGTAAAGTAGGGGCCACGTGAGGACTTGGTGCTGCGTGCGTCTGGGCCGGGGGTGCCTCCCTCTTCACGTGGGCCTACTCCTTCACCCCAGGGGGGGACTGTGCCACCCTACTGAAGAACATTGGGGCGCTGCCGGTGGAGATGGCCCGCATGTACTTCGCGGAGACGGTGCTGGCGCTCGAATATCTGCACAACTATGGCATCGTGCACCGCGACCTCAAGCCTGACAAGTGAGCCGTGACCTTGCCCCTCACTCCGGCTCCGCCCCTCGGGAGGCCGCGGCAGGGAAGGGCCAGGAGTGAAGCGGACGGACCTCGCCTCTGAGACCCCCGCTCGTGTCCGCAGCCTCCTCATCACCTCCATGGGGCACATCAAACTCACGGACTTCGGCCTCTCCAAGATGGGGCTCATGAGCCTCACCACCAACCTGTATGAAGGCCACATTGAGAAGGACGCCCGGGAGTTCCTGGACAAACAGGTGTGTGCGCGGGCGTGGGGGTCACCGCGGGGCCCCGGGCCTGGTGGGGGGCGCGGCTCCCGCCGAGGCCCTCCTGCGGCCAGGGCGCGGGCTGACGGCCTGCCCCCAGGTGTGTGGGACCCCAGAGTACATCGCGCCGGAGGTCATCCTGCGCCAGGGCTACGGCAAGCCGGTGGACTGGTGGGCCATGGGCATCATTCTCTACGAGTTTCTGGTGGGCTGCGTGCCCTTCTTCGGAGACACGCCCGAAGAGCTGTTCGGACAGGTCATCAGTGGTGCGTGCTTCCGCGAGGGGCAGGCGGGGCATGGGGACACGGGCTGGCCCAGGGCCCCGTGGACTCCAAAAGCGACCCCCAGCCCCGCCTCGCTCTGCAGACGACATCCTGTGGCCCGAGGGGGAGGAGGCCCTGCCCTCGGACGCCCAGCTCCTGATCTCCAGCCTCCTGCAGACCAACCCTCTGGTCCGGCTCGGGGCAGGTAAGGGGTCTGCTGTGCAGGGAAGTTGAGGGCTGGGGGCCTGTCGTCAGGGAGCGGGGCTCTGAGAGCTGTGGCCCTGGGGGGGAAGAGAGGGGTGAGGCGCTGGGCTGCGGGCCGGCCATCAGCTGTCGCCGGAATGCCCTCCCCGCACCCCCACGCCTTCCCCCCAGGCGGCGCTTTCGAGGTGAAGCAGCACAGTTTCTTTCGAGACCTGGACTGGACAGGGCTCCTGAGGCAGAAGGCCGAGTTCATCCCCCACCTGGAGTCCGAGGACGACACCAGCTACTTCGACAGTGAGCGGGGACAGGGGGCGGGCTCCGGTGAGAGGGGACTCAGCAGGGCAGACCAGCCTCCCAGACCGAAGACAGGGCTGAGGCGGTGGGGGGTCGTGGCCTGGCCTGGGGGCGGGGCTCAGCCTGAGAACAGGGTAAGAAACGAGGTTGGGGTGTGGGTGGGGCCTGGTGGGGCCTGGACAGACCTAAAGTTGGGCAGGGCCTGGGCTAGGGGGCGGCTAGAACCCAGAACGAGGCCGGGCGTGGGCTGGCCCGAGGCAGAGCTGGGTGGAGAGCGCGCTCGGCGGGGTCTGGGAGTGCGTCCTCTCCGGAGGCGGGGCCAGCGGAGCCTCTGACAGTGGGGCGGGGACCCAGCCTGGGGGCGGGGCCTGAATCAGACCCCAGAGTGGGGCCGGGGCGTGGCTCCCGCGGGGGTGTGATCTGAGGAGAGGGCCGTGCCCCGTCCCCAGCCCGCTCAGACAGGTATCACCACGTGAACTCCTATGACGAGGATGACACGACGGAGGAGGAGCCGGTGGAGATCCGCCAGTTCTCCTCCTGCTCCCCGCGCTTCAGCAAGGTGGGCCGAGGCGGGGCGAGGGGCGGGGCGAGACGGGGGCGGGGCCTGGGTGGGGCGGGGCAGAGACGGCTGCGGGAGCGGGGCCCCAGGCCCAAGGTCTCAGGCTGAGGGCTGGGGTCTGGGAGTGCTGGGGCCCGGGAGGAGGCAGCATGATGAGGGCCCTGGGACAGGCCTTTGGCATTAAGCGGAATCTAACGGGAACCTGGACAGTCGTGGAAATGAGGACCCACAGTGGGGCGGGGTCAGGACTTGGGATGGATAGGATGAGCAGCCGGGCCGGGGCAAGGTCTCACTTTGAGGAGCAGCGTTTAGGGGTGCAGGGCCCAGCCTGGGCGAGGGTGCACATAATTGGGTGAGGCCTGGGAAGGTGGGGCCAGAAGGAGAGCAGACTTCAGGGCATGGGCGGGGCAGGGCCTAACTTTGTGGGGTGGCGCCTGAGCTGAAAAATTGTAGCTGGCTGGGGGACGGCCCAGAATTGGGCGGGGCCCGGCCTTGGGAGGGAGGAGCGTGGTTGGGGGGGGGGGGTGTCCAGTAGCGGGAAGCCGATTGGTCCGGGAGCGAAGGCGGGGCTGGGGGCTGGGCTTGCCGCCCACCACCACCCACCCGCCCTTGCAGGTGTACAGCAGTATGGAGCAGCTGTCGCAGCACGAGCCTAAGACCCCCGTGGCGGCAGCGGGGGCCAGCAAGCGGGAGCCGAGCGCCAAGGGCCCAGAGGAGAAGGTGGCCGGCAAGCGGGAGGGCCTGGGCGGCCTGACCCTGCGCGAGAAGACCTGGAGAGGGGGCTCCCCGGAGATGTGAGCAGGGGCAGGGCTGGGCTTGGGGGCGGGGCCAAGGGGCGTGTCTCCTCCGACCACGCCCTCTCTGCGCAGTAAGCGCTTCTCGGCGTCGGAGGCCACCTTCCTGGAGGGGGAGGCCAGTCCCCCGTTGGGCGCGCGCCGCCGTTTCTCGGCGCTGCTGGAGCCCAGCCGCTTCAGCGCTCCCCAAGAGGACGAGGATGAGGCCCGGCTGCGCAGGCCTCCCCGGCCCAGCTCCGACCCCGCAGGCTCGCTGGATGCACGGGCCCCCAAAGAGGCAGCTCAAGGGGATGGCACCCCCAGCGCCGGGGACCCCGAGGCCAGTGAGTGCCCCCTCCTGCCGCCTTCCCCAATTCCCTTGTGGCCATATACTGAGCATTCAATGAGCCTGGTACTGTTTATGCAAGATCTCATGTACTCTTTACACCCCAACCTGGGATTCTCATCAACGTGAGGAACACCCCGTATTCCATGCTCAGTCAGTCAACAAATATATCTGAGCCCTTCTCTGTACTGGGAGCGGTGCTGGATGCACATATTACCTGCTCTCATGAAATTCACATTCCAGCAAGGGAGAGAAGTGGCAAAAGCATTCCAGGCAGAGGGAACAGCATGCAAGAAGTCCGTGGCCTTGGACTGACCCCTAACAGACCTGCTCTGTTGCAGCTGACCGCTCACGCCCAGGCGACCTCTGCCCACCCTCGAAGGATGGGGACACATCAGGCCCTAGGGCCACTAATGACCTGGTTCTGCGCCGGGCGCGGCACCAGCAGCTGACAGGGGACCCTGCGGTAGAGAAGAGACCTTCTCGAACCGGGGGCAAAGTCATCAAGTCAGCGTCTGCCACTGCCTTGTCTGTCATGATTCCTGCAGGTGACGCTGGGCCCCACCTGGCAGGGGAGGGCTGCCCCCGTTTGTGCCAGGATAGGCCAATGAAAACACTATATTTTGGCCGTGGGATATGATTGGCTCCGGGATGAACCAGTGAGAACCCTGGGACTTTGTTTGACGTGGGGGGGGCAGGTGCAGGGAGAGCTGTGTCTTGTCGCCCTGACTCTGACCACATTTCTGTGTCTGCAGTGGACCCCCATGGAGGCTCACCCCTGGCCAGCCCCATGTCCCCACGATCTCTCTCCTCTAACCCGTCCTCGCGGGACTCCTCACCCAGCCGGGACTACTCGCCGGCTGTCAGTGGGCTCCGCTCCCCCATCACCATCCAACGCTCGGGCAAGAAGTACGGCTTCACACTGCGTGCCATCCGCGTCTACATGGGTGACACTGATGTCTACAGCGTCCAGCACATTGTCTGGGTGAGCACTCATGGGTGGGGTCTGGGTCCCAGGGTGGGGAGTGGGGGGAAGAAAAGGCCCCCCAGGGATAAGGGACAGCTCAAACTCTGGAACGAGGCAGGCTGGATGAGACTGCACTGTGACTGGCGCCGTCACTTGCCTCTCTGAGCCTGTTTCTTCATTTGTAAAATGGGGAGAATAATTACTATTTCATAAGGTGTTAGGAGCATTACCGTGCACGCAGAGCTAAGTGGCACATAAGCTTAGAGAGCTTTCCTTGTTACCAATCCTGTTAACCCTGTGGGCTGCCCTGTCCCCAGCACGTGGAGGAGGGGGGCCCAGCCCAGGAGGCGGGGCTCTGTGCTGGGGACCTCATCACCCACGTGAACGGGGAGCCTGTGCATGGCATGGTGCATCCTGAGGTCGTCGAGCTGATCCTTAAGGTGAGTGAACGGGAGGGAGCGCCCTGGGGGGAGGATGGGGGAGACCCTGGGGAGCTGAAGCTGCCTGAGCAGCCTCCAGCAGAGCATTTCCCCTCCTTCTTCCCCCAGAGTGGCAACAAGGTAGCAGTGACCACAACGCCCTTCGAAAATACCTCCATCCGCATCGGACCCGCACGACGCAGCAGCTACAAAGCCAAAATGGCTCGGAGGAACAAGCGGCCCTCTGCCAAGGAGGGCCAGGAGAGGTGGGTGGGACCAAATGCAGTGGGCGGGGCTATAAACAGCAGGCCTTGGAACACGCGTGGTTTTTTTGGACAGTGGGCGGGGATACGGTGGGAGGATCACAGGTGAGGACAGAAGGGAGGTGCACCGAGTGAAGGGCAAAAACAAGAGAACAGAAGGAGAGGCTGGGAAAGTGGGAAGTGCCTGGAAAGGAAGCGGCGCCAGGCTCGTAGGCCGGGAGAAAAGCATTGTGGGAGCGTCTTGGCCAGGTGGGCAGGGCCAGCAGATGTGGACTAGTGAGGGCGCCGTCCAGGAGATGATCCTGCCTTGTTGGATGTCCGTATTTAGACGACTGGGAGAGGCTAGGAGAAGGGATTTCTATCTGGAATGAGCATGCGAGACAAGACTGGGCCAATTGAAATCATTTCGTTACTTACAGGTAGGAGGAGCTAGGAGAGGTGGGTGGGGCCGGGAGAGTGTTCTGTTTCTATTGGTGAGTTTGTCGTGGACAGGGAGTAGGGATTTGAGTGAGAGCAGCCAGATAGCTGGGTCAAGTGAATTTCTTCCTTCCTTGATAGGTGGGTTTAGCTGGAGAGGGCGGGGCTAGACCTGTGGGCGTGGCCAGGAAAGATTGGTTCTGTTTTGCAGGGTGTTTCTAGCTTGGACTGGGAGTGGCCAGAAAAGAATGGAATGGGTAGGGCCTGAGGTGGGAGGAGCCAAGCGGAACTAAGGGAAGTTCTTTCCGCTTTGATGGGTGGGCAAGGAAAGGTGGGTGGGGCCCACCTGCAGAGGGCGGGGCCAGACGGGGTGGGCGGTCCCAGAGGCTGTGGTGCGGCCCTAAAGTGGGAGGAGCCGGGAGTTCTGGAGTCAGGTTAAGGGTAGGTGGCTCCTTCCTTGTCTCCCAGCAAGAAGCGCAGCTCCCTCTTCCGCAAGATCACGAAGCAGTCGAACCTGCTGCACACTAGCCGCTCGCTGTCGTCGCTGAACCGCTCGCTGTCGTCCAGCGACAGCCTCCCGGGCTCGCCAACGCACGGGCTGCCGGCGCGCTCACCCACTCACAGCTACCGCTCGACACCTGACTCCGCCTACCTAGGTAGGCTCCGCGCCTGCGCACGGCCGGGGGCGGGGCCCTGGCTCTGCCTGCCGCGCGCGTCACCCTCTCTCGCCCGCTTGCCCGCAGGCGCCTCGTCCCAGAGCAGCTCGCCGGCGTCGAGCACACCCAACTCGCCGGCGTCGTCGGCGTCGCACCACATCCGGCCCAGCACGCTGCACGGCCTGTCGCCGAAGCTGCACCGCCAGTACCGCTCTGCGCGCTGCAAGTCGGCCGGCAACATCCCGCTGTCGCCGCTGGCGCACACGCCGTCCCCGACGCAGGCCTCGCCGCCGCCGCTGCCGGGCCACACCGTGGGCAGCTCGCACACGACGCAGAGCTTCCCGGCCAAGCTGCACTCGTCGCCGCCGGTGGTGCGCCCGCGCCCCAAGAGTGCCGAGCCCCCGCGCTCGCCGCTCCTCAAACGCGTGCAGTCGGCCGAGAAGCTGGGGGCCTCGCTGGGCGCCGACAAGAAGGGCGCGCTGCGCAAACACAGCCTCGAGGTGGGCCACCCGGATTTCCGCAAGGACTTCCACGGCGAGCTGGCGCTGCACAGCCTCGCCGAGTCGGACGGCGAGACGCCCCCCGTGGAGGGGCCTGGAGCGCCCCGGCAGGTCGCCGTCCGCCGCCTGGGCCGCCAGGAGTCGCCCCTGAGCCTGGGCGCGGACCCGCTGCTGCCTGAGGGCGCCCCCAGGCCGCCAGCGTCGAGTAAGGAGAAGGAGTCCCCCGGCGGCGCCGAGGCCTGCACCCCGCCCCGCGCGTCGATCCCCGGGGGCCGGACCCTGGAGAGGGACGCCAGCGGCACGCGACACCAGAGCGTGCAGACGGAGGACGGCATGAGCGGGGCGGCCAGGGCCGTGGCCAAGGCGGCGCTGAGCCCAGTGCAGGAACACGAGACGGGCCGGCGCAGCAGCTCGGGCGAGGCAGGCACGCCCCCGGTGCCCATTGTCGTAGAGCCCTTGCGGCCCGGGCCCAAGGCCGAGGCCCCCCAGCCTCCAGGCACGGACTCCAAGGGGTTGCAGGAATCTATGCCCTTGGTCCCTCTGGCACCTGAAGCCCCCCGGGGCCGGGAGCGCTGGGTGCTGGAGGTGGTGGAGGAGCGGACCACGCTGAGCGGGCTTCGCTCCAAGCCCGCCTCCCCCAAGCTCTCCCCGGACCCCCAGACCCTTTGCCCAGTCCCGTCGAAGAGTGCACCGAGCAGCACAGGGCCCCCAGCCCCACCCGCTTCCCTCCTCGTCCCGGCCACCAAGCCCGAGGTGGGGCTGGCCTCCCGGTGCCCTGCTGAACCTGTGCCCCCAGCAGGCCTGACCAAAAAAGGGGTGCCCTGCCCCACCCCCCCGGGCCCATAGCCGAGGGGGCCGCTGGCCCTGTGCTGTACAGCCGCCTGTATACATATGTACACATATAAATAAAGTCCGGCCGTGCTGCGTGAGCTTTCTGGGGCTCACCCCTCCTCCCCTGGCCAGGCCAGACATCAAGTTCCCACCCTCTGCCTGTGTGCTTGCTGAGGGCGGAACTTCAGGCCTGGCTGCCCTAGACAGGGAAGTGAGACTTGGGTGGACCCTTCTTTGTGGTCCCACTTTGGGTCTCACTGATGTGCCAGCTATCCCCAGACCCGCAGCAGCTGCAGTGCTATTCTGGAGGAAAAGTTAACAGCCTCACCTACCAATTTACTTTTATTTCTCAACAATCCTGAGCCAGGTGTTAGATGCCCATTTTGCAGATGAGAAGGCTGAGTCCCAGAGAGGTTAAGGCACACAATTAAGGGCACACAATTAGTAAGGGACTAAACTGGCTCCTGAGCCTTACCTCTCAGATGCTCTGCTGGGCCTTCCTGGAGAGAAGGCCCTGCTCTCCTGCCCACAGGGCCACCAGGCCTTCACTAGAGGCTGGAAGGCCTTCCAGAGGGCCGGCAGCTGGGCACACAGTGTGCCACCACCCCGCTTCTCCTCTCCTTGGTTCCGATTCATGTCACTTACACAGGCCCAGGGCCCTTTTGGGGCTACACACCACTTGGAGTGGTCTTCTGTGGCATTGAAGGTTGGCCCAGTTGGCCCAGGGAAGGCTGTCTGGGTCACATCCAGCACGTGCCAGACCCTGGAGCAGTTGGAGGGGAGAATGCCGTGAGAATTTGGCCAGAACTGGACCTGCAGGTCGCTGCCAAGGGCTTCCGCCAACCAGCCAGAGTACAGGTCTGTGGAGGATGGAAAGAGGGCATGGGCAGGGGTAGGGGCACCGCTGGGGCTTCCCCGGGCCACTTCCCCTCTCTGAGCTCTGTTTCCTCAGTTGTCAACTCCTGGCAACTGGGGGATGACAACATTAAGACTAACAGCCCTTGCTAAACACTCTACAGGCACACTTCATTCACAACCACTCTTTCAAGGAGATGTCAGTCTCCCCATTTTTCAGATGGGAACGTACCACACAGCCAGAAACCCAGGTCTGTTGGTTGTCTACCTCTCATTTGATTATGGCTCCCAAAGAGTCCTAGTGCCTATCCCTGACCTGCCCTCAGCCACGGACACACCAGACACCCCCTCTGCAGAGTTCTCCAATCCTCAACCTCAGGGCTCACCATCTCCAAATTTTCCCGATTTGACAAAGCTCTGGAAGGTGGCCCCTGCCTTTGAAGTGAGTGTTACACTGCTGTTCCAGGGTCCTTGGCGAACGTGGTGGCCCTTGGCTACCTCCACCAGGTCGGGGAATTTCTGGGCAAAGTCTCCTTCCAGCTTGTAGTCATACACCAGGGGGAAGGTGTAGTTCAGCTGTCTGCCTGGAGGGCAAGTGGAGGAAAAAATGAGAAACTGTTCCATTCTCCGGCCTGGGAATCAGGAACTCACCCTGCCTGCCTGTCCCCACTCACCAATATTCTGGAACTGGGCGAGGGGAAAAGACACGCAGAGCAGGGTCTGCCCATAGGTGCGGGCACCAGGTGGCCAGCTGTATGCAGCAGAGGAGGCAGGTGGAGGGAAGCGTGGAACGCTGTGGACCAGCCAGAAGCCCCCATCTCGGTCCAGGAGCAGCACCCCTGAACCAGAAGATGGGGATTGGGGGGACTGCTGAAGGCATCCCAACAAACACACATGCAACCAGGAACACCCTCAGTTTGCAGGGGACCTGGAGAGGGTGTGGGCAGTGTCGGGACCACTGCTGAGCTGTTTCGACAGCCATCAATTCTCATAGTCCACGGGAAGGGACGTTAGTGTAAGACGAAGGAACAGATGCCCAGGGTCTGACAGAGCATCCCACCCCCGTCCCAGCCCCACCCACCCCCACCCCCGCAGGTCAGGGATTAGCTGGGGAAAATGCAGAGAGAAACCCAACCCTTCCCAGGCCCCAATCTGGGCCTCACCCTTCGTGTGCCCGCGGCTGGAAGAGTCCTGAGCCCGGCTGGACTTAGGCGGCTGGTCATTGTAGAGTAGGAAGGCGAGCTGGGGAAGATGGACGGGACAAGGTGACGATCCTGCCCAGGCCGGGCCCTCCCTAGAGTGCCGCCCCAGGTTGGGCCCGGCGCCCCTTCACCTGGCTGGCGTTGTTCCGGTACAGCGGCAGCAGGCTGCGGCCCACGGCCCCCGCCGGGCTGTCGATGGAGACCGCACCGTCGCGCCAGCCCCCCGAGTCCCCATCCATGTATTTGTACTGCAGCCCCTTCTGCGCCGCAGCCCCGGACCCGCTCCGGGCCGGCAGCTTATAGACGACAAACCTGGAGGTTGGGGAATGGACAGAAATGGAGGAAAGGGAAGAGAAGGAATTCCAGGCTTCACTCGGGAGCGCAGCAATCCAGTCCAGCCCCGGGGGATGGTCGGCGCCGGCGCACTCACCAGTCCACCGGCTGCCCCGAGTCCCCATAGCAGGTCAGTGTCCCCACAGGGACCCACAGCAGAGCGGCCAGAACCAGCGGGCTCAGCGCGGCCATGGGGCTAGGGTCGAGGAATCTGTGCGGGACCGCGGTGCGCCGGGTCACGAGCTGGGGCCCCGGGTGACTTTCACTTCCCCAAACCCGCCTGGGAACCTGGGCCGGGACTTCAAGAGGATGGAAACTCCGCCCTCGAGAGAAGCAGAAATTTGAGAAGGCGGTCTCGGGTGCCTAGAGGAAGGGGCTTCCTTTCGGGCTGTCAGTCTCGCAGCTCCCGCCTCCGACCCGGCCAGCCTAGGGTGCCCTCCTGGGTCCCGGTCCCGCGGACTCAGCCCTAGACTGGCTCCGCCCTCTTTTGGCGCGGGGGGGTCGCTCCTGGCCAATCACAGCTCACGTCCCTCCGCTAGGCCCCGCCTCCGTCTCTTTCCATGAGAGCTAATCCGGATCCTCGCTCTTCCGCCGAACCCCGCTCCTTCCCCGACTTCTGGGTCGGAAGCAAATGCGGATTTTTTCCTTTCCTGCCTTACAGCCAGCTCTTGTGCCCTGTGCTCTCTCAAGGGTCGCTTGCGATTCTGACTCTACCCTTTTCATTCTGCATGTTTTCCCGGCCCCCCCCCGCCCCCCCAGCTAGCCAAGAGGTCGCTTCGGATCATGGCCAGGGGAAGGGCGTAGGGCTCTGGGGTCGGGCTCAGGGCTTTTAAATGGAAGGACGCGGTCCCTGTGAATGTTCCTGGGGTTCAAGGCAGGAGACAAGGACGATGTAGCCTGATCTTGGGAGTAAAGAGGAGGGGGAAAAGGGGGCAAGATTTGCAGTGCCCAGGGGTGGTCGCTGAGGTTTAGGAGATGAGGGTGTGAGGGTGTGTACGGCTCCCCAATATCACCTCTTGGGGGTACAGCTTCCTCACAGCTTCCAGCGCCCAAAACCCACAAAGTCAGGCCAACGCTGAAGCTTTATCTGGGAGGAGCATTTTTACAGGACCCTTGTAACCATTCACAGCAGATGCCAGCCACTGTGCGGAGCTTCAGAAGTCACGGTATGAAGCCCCTCCTAGACCCAGGGTCTCTGAGAAGCCTCAACCCACACCCCCTCCCGCTGTCCGAGGCCGCCTGTGAGCCGATCTAAGGGTCCAGCTATCTGCAGGCCTGTCTCTCTGTCCAAAGTGTCAGAGTGTCCATTGGAGTTCGTTTATTTGGAGGTCTGTCTCGCTGGGTCTGCGTGACCATCGGACGCCTGTGTGGCTCCCTGTGGCTGAGGACATGTGTGGGAGCTTCCGTCGGAGTCTCCCCGGGTCTGTCTATGGGCCAGCCCTTGATCTTTCGGTGGATCTGTGTGGCCGCGAGTCCCGGCCAGGGTCCAGCCGAGGGAACCCCCCTGCCTGGATCTGCTCTTGTTCCATCCCGTCCCCGGGAAGGTCCGAGTGCCAGGCTCAAAGGTGACGCTTCATGTGCAAGGCCAGATGATCGGAGCGCGAAAAAGCGCGCGGGCAGAGCTGGCAGCGGAAGGGGCGCTGTCCGGTGTGCTTCCGGTAGTGGCGGGTCAGCTCGTCCGAGCGCGCGAACCTCCAGCCGCAGCCGTCCCACGTGCAGGCGTATGGCTTCTCCCCTGGGGCGAGGAAGCAGTGAGTACCACCGTCCACCCCTCCCCGCCCCCGGGGCCGCCCCTGCATCTGGCCGCACTCCTTTGCGCAGCCTTGGCCTGGACAAGGGTGAGGCAAGCGAGGCGCCTAGGACACAACATTTAAGGAAGCGCTCACTCTCAGGGGAGGGCCCTGAATCTGCACCCAGGTCCGGCCTCTGCGACCCCGACCCTTCTTCTTCTGCACCTGCATCTGGCGCCACACCCGTTCTCATTTCCTGGGCCCAAGTCGCGTCCCCGACCCCACTGGCCCCACTTCCTGTGCCCTGGTACCCTGCCCCTGCGTCCTGAAGCCGTCCCATCCTCGTGCTTTGGCCCTGCTCCCTGTGTCCCAGCCCCTCTCTTGAACCAGGGGACCCTCCAGCTGCTGCCCAATCCTACCCTCAGCCTTGGCCTTGAGCTCCGAAATACATCCTGTGTCCCAGGCCCTGTCCCCGGTGATTATGCTCTCCCTCTGCTACGCCTGGCCCCTCCCCCTGCGTCCCCGTCAGGTCCGTACACATGGCCCCACCCTCTGTGCGGACCCCTAAGCATAGGCTTCACCCCTTGTCCTCCCCGCCTCTATTCCACGGCCCCGCCCCTGTCTTAGGCTCTTTGGGAGCCGGCTTCTCCTCCTATGCCCCCCTTCCTTCTCTGTTGCCCAGCTATTCCCCCTGCCCACCTGGACCTGCCTCTGCCCATCTTCTCCGTCTGGGCCCGGGAAACTGACTCTGTCCCTGTTTCACCCTCTGAGCCTCAGCCACGCCCCCACAGCCTGGCTCCGCCTCCACGCCAAGCCACCCACGCTTTATACTCCTGGTTATGGCCCAGAGCTCCTAACTCCGCTCCCCGCTTGCCCCAAACCTGAGCCCTGTGTCTTTGGCCTGGCATTCTAAGTTTATCTCCTCCGCACAGTCCCTCCTCTAGCCCCGCCGCCCTACGCCACTTGACAGACTCTCTGCTCCTCAGCCTGTCCCTGGCCCAGGACTTACCCGTCAGTTCCCTGAAACGCTCCCCAGATTTTTCAGGTCTTCTCTCTGCAACGCCTTCCTCCCACACCACAGCCTGGCCTGTGGCCCTGCTCCTGAGGTTCCAGGCCGGCTCCCTGCTCCCTCTGCCCCGCCCCTTGCTCCGGCACTCTGCTTTAGCCTCGTCTCTGCTGGGTCTTTGCCTCGAGCCCCTCCCCTTGCTCCTGGTTTCCACCTCCCGGGCCGCGCTTTGCGCCCAAGGCCCCGCCCCGCCCCCCGCGCCCGGGCCCCGTCCCCTCACCCGTGTGCGTGCGCAGATGCGCCTTCAGGTGCGAGCTCTTCGTGTAGCTCTTGCCGCAGCCCGGGTACGTGCACGTGTGCGCCGCCTGCCTCTTGCGCGCCCACGAGCGCCGGCTGCGTTTGGATGGCGCCGCTTCCGGGGTCCCTCCGGGGTCTGCTGCGGCGCCCCCGAATCCCGCACCCGCCGTCCCGGGTCCCAGACAACTCAGGAAGGAGGGGGCCGCGGCGGGGCCGGGCGCGGGCGCCGGGAGCCCCCGAAAGACCTGGAAGTGCCCTTGGTACTGCGGCGCCGGGTAGAGCGCAGGGTACCCGGGCAGCAGCCCGTAGGGGGCGCC
Organism: Ceratotherium simum simum; assembly: GCF_057802395.1. Taxonomy (NCBI): domain Eukaryota; kingdom Metazoa; phylum Chordata; class Mammalia; order Perissodactyla; family Rhinocerotidae; genus Ceratotherium; species Ceratotherium simum. Next base: position 2,362,414 of record NC_141938.1, on the reverse strand, counting down.
CGGCGGGCTAGGCACTGAAAGCTCGGTCCGCGGAAAGTAGCTGCCGGAGGAGCCCGCACCCGGCCCCGGGTATACCGGCTGCAGCGGCAGCGCTTTGGGCTCGGGGCCCGGGACCAGGGCTGAGCCCATGAAGGCGTCGGGGGCCGGGGCTCGTGGGGCCGGGCGTGCCCAGCCCGGGTGCTCCTCTGGACCCAAGAGCCCAGCCATCAGCCCCAGGCCACCCGCGTACGCGCCCAGAGTCTCGGGCGGCGGCGGCGGGAATTGCGCCCCGAGGGGTTCCCCCGGCGCCAGAGCGCACGTCTGGGGCGCGCCGCCCGGCTCTGGGCACGGGAAGTTGGTGAGGAGGAGATCCAGGTCCCAGGCGGTGGCCGCGTCCTTCTCGTCGTCTTCGTCCTCCCCTCGCATGTCCTCCGACTCCGGCCTCACGTGGAGGGGCAGCCCGGTGGGGTCGGGGGGACCCGGGCCCAAGTCCTGCACCTCCTCGGAGCGCCACCACTGCGGGAGGGAGAGGCAGCGTGAGGCTTCGGTGAACAACAGGGTGTCCTGCCCAGGGCCAAGGGGGCCCGATGCCCTGCTGGGGGCAGGCCGGCCACAGGCTCCGGAAAGGGGTCTTGTTTGCTTGTCTGTCATGTCAGGAGGTCCCACTCCTTGACACTGCCCGCCCCCGCCCCCCCACCAGCGCCAAGGACAGAGGCCGATTGGGTCTAGCTGGAGACAGGAGATAAGACTTACATTATCTGAAGCCACAGTCAAGCATGGGGGAAGGGGTGGCAGAGCCAAGAATGAAAGGCTGAGGGGGCCCAGGCTTGCCTCAGTTTCCCCCCAGAATTCCCCTGTCCCCCAACAAGATGAATTCCCAAGATGAATTCCTGGATGTCCCCTAGACACATCTGCTGTTTCCCTCTGATATCGGGTTGTCTCCCTGAGCCTAGCCCCCTACAGTGTTCAGCTCCCAGCCTCAGTTTTCTACGGCAGAAATAAGCCCTTAGACCAAGTTCAGACCCCTGGCCTGGGCTGAGGACCCCCAGCCCTAGCCAGGTGTCTGGATTCCAGGGCAAGATGCAGACCTGACCCCCAAACTCTAGGACCACAGCCCGGGACCCCAACCAGCCCACATAGACCCTCCCTGGCCCCACCTTGAGGAAGTCCTCCTGTGTGTCCGGGAAGGGGCCCAGGGCAGTCAGTGTGCTGATAGAAGGCAAGGCGGTCTCAGCTGAGGCCATGGCTGGCTGGTGCCCACCCTGGGCTTCAGGCCTCCTCTCCCTCGGCGGCCTCGTGAGCTCTGAGGCTGCAATGGCCCCTTGGAGGGCTCCTCTCTGCCCTCAGCTGATTGGCTGCAGCCCCTGATAAGGGGCAGGCAAGGCGGGGGTCACTGTTTCTGGGGAGCAGATGTGGCCTCAGCCTGTTTGGGGCTGGGCCTTAGAGACGGACCCTGTCTGCAAAGCCGAGTCAGATGTTTGGGGGCTGGGGGTTCAGGTGCTGGGTAAAGTGAGGCCGTGGGTCCCCGGAGAGGGAGAGTCTTGGGGGCCTGCTCTCAGTTACCTTCATGGAGAAGGGGTGACAGGCAGAATGGGGGTTCTGGGAAGGGGCTTCGAGACCACCTCTCCCCTGACGGGGGCCTGCAAGCCCTCCCCCTCCCCAATAAACAGCAGCAACCGTGCTGATGGCGGGACTTGGCACGAACTCGCTGCCAAGCCAGGCATTATCAGACACCCCAGATGTAGGAGGCTGCTATCGGGTGGGGGCCCAGAGCCAAAGCTCTGTCCCCGGTGAGTGGGGGCGCTGGGGGCTGCGGCTTCACATTAGCTCGGCTTGAAATTGCCTGGGTTTTGAGCTCCCAGGGTCTGAGCTCAGTGGCAGGAGGGGGCCCTGCCAGTCAGCCGCCACTGTCTATCCCGGCCCCCCGGGGGCACTGCAGGGAGCGGGGCATGGGGAGGCTGAGGCTCCAGTACCATGGCTGGGCAGGGGGAGGCGACCCCTTCACTTGGGTGGGATGGGACCGTTGAATCGGGCCACAGGACGTATCTGACCAGCAGGAGACCTGCACCAACCCCTGCCCTGGGCCTGGCTGCTGCCTGAATGCTGCCCCCCATCGGGGGGGCGGTGGAGGATCCGAGGTTCTGCACCAGGCATCTCCACTGTGGTGCCCTGGGAGTCTGGGGCAGGGAGGGGGCAACGTGGACACACATCACAGACACACAGTTCATAGTCACACACACACAATATACAATTACATAGTGACACAAATTCCTGGTCCCTCAGTCACACAGACTGTAGTCCCTGCACATACAGTTGTGTGTCTGTGCGTCATATAGAATGTGCACAGACACACAATTCTCAGGCACTAAGACGCAACCATACACTACACTGGTTACACAGTGTTATAGCCACACAATCCCTCAGACATCGAATTCATCATCACAGACAGGCCCTAACACAATCACACACTGATATCCACTCACACCCAATCACACAATCACACTGACAGGATTTAGCCATAACTGAACAGACACGCAGAGACTCCTGGCTATGTTGTCACAGGACTGGAGAAGATGCAGTCACCCGGCCCCGTCGAACGCAGATGTAGCCTCAGACACAAAAGCATAAAACACGGCCACACACAACCACTCACAAACACATGATGATGCAGTAATGTGCACAGCTGTACATCAGACAGACACAATCACACACAGCACCCTGTAAACCTACAACCTTACATAGTCACACCGCCTGCCACTGTCACAGTATGTAATTAGTTACACAATTGCACAGCTGCCAATGCCCAACTACAGGGGGCGCACTCAGTGAAACACAGACAACCACACCACCATGGAATCAAGCACCCTGATAGTATAAGGCACACAACCTCGCCCTGACGTAGACACATCACCACAGACACAAAATCAGAGTTGGTGTGTCACAAACGCACTGCACAAAAAGGCAAACAATTATCATGTGTCACAACGGGGGGCAAAAAGTAATATAAAAGGCAGCTCGACACACTCAGTAGGATGGCTATAATAGAGAAAAAGGGAAATAACAAGTGTTGGCAAGGATGTGGAGAAATTGAACCCTCGTACACTGCTAGTGGGAATGTAAAATGGGGCAGCTACTGTGGAATAGTCTGACGATTTTTCAAAAAGTTAAACATTCACAAGTTAAACAAGAGTTACCATGTGCCCCAGCAATTTTACTCCTAGGTATATACCCAAAAGAATTGAAAACAGGGACTTGAATAAATGCTTGTACACCAATGTTCACAGCAGCATTAGTTACAATGGCCAAAAGGAGGAAACAACTCAAATGTCCATCAACAGATGGATAAACGAAATGTGGTCATTCCACACAGTGGAATATTACTCAGCCATAAAAAGGAATGACATTCTAATACATATTACAACGTGGATGAACCTGAAAAACATGCTAAGTGAAAGAAGCCAGTCACAAAAGATCATACATTATATGATTCCATTGATATGAAATGTCCAGAACAGGCAAATCCGTAGAGACACAAAGATTAGTGGTTGCCAGGGGCTGGGGGAGGAGGAAATGGAGAGTGACTGCTAATAGGGACAAGGTCTCCTTTTGGGGTGATGGAAATGTTCTGGAACTAGATAGAGGTGGTGATTGCACAACATTGTGAATGTAAATGCCACTGAATTGTTCACTCTATTTATTTATTTGTGAGGGAGATCAGCTCTGAGCTAACATCCACGCCAATCCTGCTCTTTTTGCTGAGCAAGACTGGCCCTGGCCTAACATCTGTGCCCATCTTCCTCCACTTTATATGGGACACCACCATAGCATGGCCTGACAAGTGGTGCATCCGTGCGCGCCCGGGATCTGAACCTGGGCTGCCAGCAGCAGAGTGTGCGCACTTAACCACTATGCGACGGGGCCGGCCCCTGAATTGTTCACTTTAAATGGTTCATTTTATTTTATGTGAATTTCCCTTCAATAAAACAAAATGGCAGGAGTTAGAGTGGTTTCCTGGAGAGGAGAGCAGGGTTTCGTGGGGAGAGATCTCCTCCTTTAGGATGAGGCATGAAACAGGCACGTCTGGCTCTGAAAGGTGAGGCAACAGGATAAGGGCCCAGAGAGAGGAGGCATTTGGCTGGGAGATAAGGCTCCTGGGAGCATGGGGCCAGGAGGGAAGATGGACCGCCCAGGGTGGCAAGGCCTGAGCCTTGGGTTGGCTTTCTAGCACGTATGCTGTCATCACCCTCCGACACCCCTGAGCATCAGAGAACTCCAACACCCACAGCAGCTCCAGGGCAGGGAGCTGTGGGGAAAGGAAGGGGTGAAAGAGAGGCCACTGGCTCCAGGAGGGGAGAGGTGTCCAGAAGAACAAGAGCTCTGCAGAATCCCAGACATTTTGGGGAGGTGATGGACTCCCTGCTCTGTGGGGAGGTGGGTCCAAACCATTTTGTTTGGATATTAAGGGTAAGAGAGGCCCAGAAAGTGGAGAGTTCAGGGACACCCAGGCCCCAGGTATTTGGGGCCATGCAGGCTAGTGATCACATTCAGACACAATCCTACAGTTACTGCCATCACACTCAGTCAGAGACGACATGTAAGGCAGAGCACACTACACACACAATGACCCAGAGTGTCTATGTGGTAAGAGGTGTTCCTGAGTGGGCAGGGAGGGGCCTGTCCTGGGAATCAGGAAGCCTGGATCCCAGTCCTGATCCCTGCTCTACACCTGGCCCACTGTGACCTTGGGCAAGACCAGTCTGCTTTCTAGGCCTTACTTTCCCCAACTGGGAAATGGGTGGGTCATGGCAGATGTGTGACTTCCAGATACAGAGATGGTCAAGCGTGATGCACCCAGATTCAAATGCGCACCACACAAATGCTCATCAAAGTGACCTAGGTGAGCACAGCCACTCACTCAGGCATATACTCATGTCATACGCAGGCACACAATCACACACAATTGCACACAGACCACATCACAGACGTATATAGATACACACAATCACACAGACATACACGCAAATATCCAGTCATATTATCACAAAAATAGCTACACCTAGAGAGAAAACCATCAAAACACAAGAGTCATACACACAGACGCACGATCACACAGAATGCCATTACACAAGCTTACAGTTACACAGACAAGAAACCACAAAGACACAGCCACACTTACAGACAGTTGCAGACAGTTACACAGGCACACAACCACTGCAGTCAACAGCCCCACAATGTCACAGGCACAGTCAGCACCCCCCACATACAGATCCACAGTCACTCAGGCACAATCACACGCATAGAGGCGCAGAATCACACAGCACACGGAATCACATCGTCACACACAGTCACACGTGCCTACACGTGCTTCCTGACGGGCAGGCAGGCTGGGCTGAGCTCGCCCACCAGAGGCCGCCTCCTCCCCACACACAGTACCCCATTAAAGGAGACCGGGAGGTGCGGCCTCCTGAGTTCCAGGACTCATTTTTCTCGTGCCTCAGTTTCCTTGTTTAACTCCAGAATCTCTCTGCACTCGCCCCTCGCAACTGACCAACCAAGAGTGGGCCGAGCCTCCTCCTAGGGCCAATCACAGCAGGAACACTGCTGGCCAATCGGCTTGGCGCACGCGCCTTCCGCCCTTTCCGGTTCTGCTCCTTAAACCGGCTAAATTGCCTCGGCTTGGGCGCGCCCGCCTCCACAGGCGAGGCTGCCGTGGCCCTTTTAAAAGGCAGAGCCGCGAAGGAGCCGGTGCTAGGACGAACCAATGAGAAGCCCCACTCGACCTCCGCCCCTCCCACCCCCTCTTGAGGTCAAAAGCCTTCGGTGAGTTGCACCGGGGCCTGTGCGGTGAGCCGGGAGGCGCCAGGTGAGGACCGGCGAGAGGGGCGGGGGCGCAAAGGACCGGGGCTGCGGTGGGGGCCGCTCGGCTCTGACGCCCCCGCTCCTCCAGGTCCGCGGTTGCCCCGCCCGCTGCCCACATGGCCCTGAGAGGAGTCTCCGCGCGGCTGCTGCGCCGCGGACCCGGCCTGCGCGCCCTACGTGCGTGGGGCTCGGCGGCGGCGCAGACCGGTCAGTGCCGGGCCGGGGTGGGGCGAGGTGGGGAGGGAGGAACTAGAGGCTCGGAGACTTTCCCGGGTGACCTTCCCGTCCTGTGTTTGCAGAAAAGGGCGGGAAGACACAGAGCCAACCGGCCAAGTGTAAGGACCCCTCGTCTCGCCGTGCGTCTGCGTCCCTTGTCCAGCTGTCTGCCCCGGATGGGCTCTGTCCCAGAATCCGAGGGCTGCCAGGCGGACAGGCAGGGCTGTGGCCAGGGCCAGAGGCTCTGAGGCAGGGAGTTTCCTGGAGAAAGGCCGCTTTGTCAGTCCTGGTTACAGCCCACATTTGTTGGGAGCAAGATGGGGGTGGAGTGGTGGGTCTGAGGGTTTCGGGAGAGGAGGGGCGCGGTGGTCGGGTGGGCTGCGCTGAGTCGGTGCCCCCCCATCTGCGCCCCAGCCTCGCGTCCCGAGTTTGACTGGAGAGACCCGCTGGTGCTGGAGGAGCAGCTGACAGCGGATGAGATCGTCATCAGGGACACCTTCCGCACCTATTGCCAGGAGCGCCTCATGCCCCGCATCCTGCTGGCCAATCGCAACGAAGGTGCCCAGGGGGCGGGTGGCACCCTGCACCATGCACACCAGCTCTGCCTGCTCTAGCCGGGCCTTTGGGCTCCTCTGTTCTCCGGATGGGGGCTCCAGTGGGCTAGGGCTGGGCCTGAACTCAGGTATCTGTTCCTCTGCAGTTTTTCACCGGGAGATCATCTCGGAGATGGGGGAGCTCGGTGTGCTGGGCCCCACCATTAAAGGTAGGGACAAGTTTCTGTCCATCCTCTGCAGCGCCACTGCATCCTGGAGAGCCCCTTCATTTCCCTGAGCCTGGGCTTCCCAGTCTGTAAAGCGAGGCTGTCATCTCCCCGTCTGAAAGCGGCTGTGGGAAGGAAATGAATGAACCCTCAAGCGCGGGCCAGCCTGTGCCTCCTTGGGCGCCCCTAGCTGTGTCTCTCGGGCCCCAGGGGTCACTGGTGCCAGCTGGACAGGGCTTTGTCCCGCGTTGCCCTATCTCCCCTCCCCAACCAGGGTATGGCTGTGCTGGAGTCTCCTCGGTGGCCTATGGGCTTCTGACCCGAGAGCTGGAGCGGGTGGACAGCGGCTACAGGTCGGCGATGAGCGTCCAGTCCTCCCTCGTCATGCACCCTATCTATGCCTACGGCAGTGAGGAGCAGCAGCAGAAGTACCTGCCTCGGCTGGGTGAGTGGCTGCCCGGGAGCCTGGTGGAAGGAAGAGAGCCCCCACAGTCTAGGGTGGGGCTGGCCCCTGAGCCGGCCTTCTGTCCCCACCTCAAGGACAGCATCAATGGCCATCCGGACCCCTGCCAGACCCTGGGCCTCAGCCCCACATCTGATCCTGACATCCCCTCCTAGGTCTCTCTGGACTCTGCCCCTTTCTCAGCACCATCATCTCTCTCCTGATTTGCTCTCTGTGCTCCCTCATGCCAGCCCAAGTTCAAAGTCTTAACTTCCTGCCTGGGTCCACGAGGCCCCACATGAGCAGGCCTGCTGACCTTCCCACTGCATCTCTGGCCACTCTTGACTGCTCCTCCGCAGCCAGACTCAGCTACTTGGAATTCTCCAAATGTACCACTGGGCCTTTGCACATCCAGTGCTCTTCTCTAAACCTTCTCCTGCCCTTTCACTGCCCTTCAAAATGGTTTAATTGACTCCTTCCTGACTCCTGTGGGGCCCCTCCCCATCATGGCATTGTGACTATGGCCTCGGGGATACTTGACCCCCAACCCCTGGGAGGGCCAGATCTGCCTTGGCCTGGCTCAGCGGAGAGGCTGACAATTTTCATTTGAGGAGTGAGTGGGGGACAGTCAGCCCCATGACCCTGTCTCGTGCTTGCAGCCAAGGGGGAGCTCCTGGGCTGCTTCGGGCTCACAGAACCCAACCACGGGAGTGACCCCTCCGGCATGGAGACCAGAGCCCGCCACAACCCCGCCAGCAGGAGCTACACCCTCAATGGGACCAAGACCTGGTGAGGGCTCTGGGGCCTCAGGCAGGTGGGCGGGGGTGGAGGGGTGGCGGCCAGACCCCTCACCGCCTGTCCCACCTCCAGGATCACCAACTCGCCTGTGGCCGACCTGTTTGTAGTGTGGGCTCGGTGCGAAGATAGCCGCATTCGGGGCTTCCTGCTGGAGAAGGGGATGCGGGGCCTCTCGGCCCCCAAGATCGAGGGCAAGTTCTCCCTGCGGGCCTCAGCCACGGGCATGATCGTCATGGACGACGTGGAGGTGCCGGAGGAAAACGTGCTACCCAAGGCGTCCGGCCTGGGGGTGAGCAGCGGCCACCTTGGGAACTGGTGTCGGGTCACCTGGTTCACCTGTCTTGGGCCGGCCCCGTGCGGGGGACCCGACCACACGGCCCCTGTGCTGTGGAGCCATGCAGTAGTGATTCGGAGAGGCCCCGCCTGGCTCACTGACGTGCAGCAAGCGCCCCATTTTGGTGACCATCTCACTCATACTGGCTCTGCCCAGGACACAGCTGGGCCTGAACCAGCTTAATCCTTTGGTGCATGTGCATCTTCCTGTCTCACCTCAGCCCCTACATCCGAGCATCCAGCCCACACCCTGGGCTGGGTAGAACTGTGTGCAAACCAGGAGTGAGCAGGCACTGAGCCAGACCTGCCGTACGGGAGCTTTGGTGCTAGGCCACGTGTGGATTAAACGGCCGCCCTGAGTCCCCCGTTTACACTGACTTGTGTCTGGGTGTCTGGGGAGGGGGCTTCCCCCTACTTAGGAGTTGGTTCTGCACAGGGCCTCTCAGCTCCTCCTGGTGGGGCTGAGGCCCCCCGGTCAACCCCACAGGGTGCCTTCGGCTGCCTCAACAACGCCCGGTATGGCATCACCTGGGGCGTGCTTGGAGCCGCCGAGTTCTGTTTGCACACGGCCCGGCAGTACACCCTGGACAGGTGTGTGGGGGCTGTCCTGAGATCTCCTGGGGATGGGGAGGGGTCTCAGGTTCCAGCCATTACCCCACTGGTGACTCCTCACCCCTATGCCCCAGACCTAAGTTCCCCACCATGTGAAATGGCCGGGGAAGTGCGCGAAAGCAGGAAGGGGCCGAGTGGAGGACAGGCCGAGGTGTGTTTAAGGGGGTGCTGAGGCAGCCGGTGGGGCCCTGGCTGGGACTGGGAAGTGCCCCCCCCCCCCACCTACCCTGACCTTTCCTGCCTAGGATCCAGTTTGGCGTCCCATTGGCCAGGAACCAGCTGATTCAGAAGAAGCTGGCAGACATGCTCACCGAGATCACGCTGGGCCTTCACGCCTGCCTGCAGCTCGGCCGCTTGAAGGATCAAGACAAGTAGGGGCTGCGTGTGGGGAGGAAGCGGGGAGCTGCACAGGCATGGTCCCCGTGCCTCCCTGGGCGTGGTGTGGCTGGCCCTAGGGAGAGAGGGCCTTCCTGCCTGGTGGCCTCTAGGGACCCGTCTCTTCTTGTGTTCCCCCCGGCTCTCCTGATGGGCCGGGGCCACCTCCCTTGTCCCTCACTGGGCGCCCAGTGTCTGTTGCTGTGACTGTAATGCGGGAATCCTCCCTTGGCTGCGTCTGCCCAGGGCTTGGGGATGCGAGGACGCCCAGAGCAGGCTCAGCTCTTCGTAATCCAGCACTTGTTTCACGTCTGTGCCGCTCCAGGGCCACCCCGGAGATGGTCTCCCTGCTGAAGAGGAACAACTGTGGGAAGGCCCTGGACATCGCCCGTCAGGCACGAGACATGCTGGGGGGGAACGGGGTTTCTGACGAGTATCACGTGATCCGGCACGCCATGAACCTGGAGGCCGTGAACACCTATGAAGGTGGGGGCCGATCCCTGGAGGGTGGGGGTCACAGTGGCCCACTGTCTGGGGAAGAGGGGCAGCGAGGAGGGGCGGGGACAGCAGGCCGAGTCCTGCTCCCAGCTGTCACCAACAGGCAGCGTGACCTGGGGCAAGACCCATTTTGTGTCCCTCCCACTGGGACAGAGAAAGTGAAATGCTCTCGGCCCTCTCCCCATGATGCTGAGGAAGAGGGGTGTTCTCAGGCCTGCTTACAGCTCCTCCGGCATCCCAAGTGGGGCATGGTGCTTAGCAAGCCGGTGGCTGCAGCTCAGACAGGAATCACCATTCCATCTTACATTAGGAGGAAAAAAGGAAATCATCTGCAGGCTGTGGTGTCTGCACCTGGCACCTGGTTGTGACTCATGTGGGCCCAGAACCCCTTGCCTCGTGGGCAGACAGACGTGGGAAAAGATAACTAAAAAGAAAAAAACTGTACGATCCAGCGTGAGCCAGGCAGAAATAAAGGGAGATGCAAGAGGAGGCAGGCGCTCATTCTCTCAGGAAGAAAGTGGGACCACGTTAGGCCTTGAGGGAGGTGTAGGAGCTCCCTGGGCAGAGATGGTGAAATAGCTTCCGTGTGCTATTCCGGATGGAACATTCCAGAAACAGCAAGGGGGGGCGGTTATGGTAGGGGGTTCCTACAGGTGTGGGAATGACCCTGAGGACAAGCAGAGGGGACCCTCAGATGGTTTATGCAGGGGAGGCACAGGGTCAGATTTGCACTTTAGGAAGTCAACAGTTATTTTGCTCCATGAAAGGGAGGCCATAGTCTCTGCCTTCCAGCCCTGGAAGGTGAGGAAGAGCAGATGAGAGCACTGAGGGCTGCAGAGTGTTCCCCAGAGGCGAGGGCACAGGGTGTGGGGTAGCAGCTTCGGTGGGGACGGACATCAGCTGGGAAAAGAAATTGTGTGATGTTTCCTTTCTCGCCCCTCCTGCGGGTGAGGAAGGGCCTGACACCTTTCCCCAGAGCATGTCAGCTCTCTCCGCCTCCGTGGGAAGGAAGCACGGCTGGGCTGAAAGTCAAACGTTTAATCAACCGTGCGGGGTTGGGTGGGGTGAATTTGTGGGAGCACCAAAGCTGGGCCCGTCGGGGGCTGGACTCCCTGCAGTTTTGGGTCTGGCAGAAGGAGCGTTGGGGGTTTTTTTGGCCAAGATGCATTACAGAACTCTGAAAAACAATTTTCTCAGCCTGGCCCGAATGGTGGCCTCTGAGCCCTCTCATGGTGGCTGTCTTGAAGAGGGACTCTCCCAGCAGCTGTCAGCATTCGCCATCTTTGTGGGTCTGTTCCTCCTCTGAAGTAGCCGCCTAGGGGGGACATAGGAAGTCGTGAGCCATTACGACTCCACACCAACTCCACGTTTCTCTTGTCCAGGCACTCATGACATTCACGCTCTGATCCTCGGGAGGGCAATCACAGGGATCCAGGCGTTCACGGCCGGCAAGTGAGCACACAGCACCCGGGCGCCCGGATGGCCCGAGCCCCTTCCCGGGGAGACGCTGCGCTCTGAGCTTCGTCGAGGAGGTGGCAGATGGAGCCAATTTTTATGGTGGGAAGGGAGAGACACTGATTTTTTAAATATCAAAATTTCCCTTTTGAAGTCAATCAAGTGTGCTCCTTAAAAAGAAGATGGGGCTCTGTACTGAGTTTCTCAATCCACTTGTAACCGTGGATGGGAACAAACTCCACTTACCTTGGAGTGGAAGCTTCTCGTGCCGGGGTAGCAGGGAGAGAGAAGGAGAGTGACATGGAAGCAACAGTGAGGCCCACTTGCTGTGTGACCGAGCAAACTCCCCGGCACACCAGGAGTTCCCTGTGCGCCCTGACCCTCCCATCTGCGGTAAGTGCCTTATGCCGGATGTCGGAGCAGAACGACGGGGAGAGAATAATAAAGAGTCTGCGTGTCTGACCCCACAGCGTTGGGCCACATTTCCTTGTAACCACTGAGAAGTTGTTCCAGTCACAGGAAAAATGCACCCACGTGGAGGCTGGGAGGCGCTGGGACGTGGCCAGGATCTCCCCCCGCCCCCAAGAGACCTGGCCCATGTCTGAGACTTGGGCTCTGCTGTAATAAACAAACCCGGGTTAGGCACTGCCCGGGTCCCAGCCTCAGGGCTGTGGGCAGAGGGGACTTTGTCCTTTCTGTCACCACAGAGCTGACCACACAGCCGTGGGAAATAACAGCGGGCGGGCTTCTCAGCTGGGACACACCACGTCACAAGGGGGCACAAGGCCACGAGCGAGATGGCAAGAGCACTGAGGGCCGGCACCAACGCCAACGCCAACACCCTTGGTTTCTGTTTCCTTTACTTTCTTCTTAGCCGCTACAGCCCTCCTTCCTCAGGTGCGCCCCCCACGTGAGTATCCTACCTCAGGCTGGACGCACAGGTCTTTGTACACGGTCTCCACGCTGTGGCACACTTGTTTGAGCTCTGTTTCCAGATGGCTGATCTTTGCCATTTTCTGGGTGAACTCTTGGAGCTTCTCCTGAATGATCTTGTTGTGGTGACTATAAATCTGATACATCCTCTCCTCTAGCTTCTCCGTCAGGTCCGAAACCTTTTAAAGAAGACGTGTTCTTGGGAAATCAAACAAGAGGCCTCACAAGACATCTGTTTAGATGTCTAAACATCTCTAAGATTCTGCAATTTATTTTCTAAAAATGGTAAAAGCAACTCCAGTGACTGGGGGTGAAATTGCCTCTATGTTAAAATTTTTTTTAAGCAAGATGCAAAATTATTTAGATAGTATAAGCTCAACCAGGTTAGGAAGAAAGAGACTAGAAAACAATGTGCAACCAAGTGGCCTCTGGTGGTGGGATGGTAGGAATGTTTTTATATGTTTTTCCTATGTTACACTTTTCTCTACTTTCTAGATTTCTGTGCTGTACCAGGGTGTGTATTGGTAGGGACAGGAGGGGGGAAGAAGTCAGTCTGTCATCAGAGATGACATGTGGAAGGAAGAAGCTGTCCCACTCACAGGACCCATTCTGCATTCTGAAGAAGCATCAGGGACAATCATTAACGTGGGCCGGAAGCCCCAGCCACATCGGGGGAGCCCTACTCTCCCGTCACAGACCATTTGACTTCTGGAGGACAAAAGGGTGTGATAACGCAGGCTGTGCCTCCACCTCCTCCTCCTGCAGCCGTTGTCCCTGCCACGAATAAGGGCTGGGCAGTGGGTGCAGATGGACCTTAGATCCTCATCCTGGCTCTCTCACTCGGGCAATTATTTCCGAACCTTACTTTTCCCATCTACAAGATGTGTCCAGTCTCTTCTTTGCAGGACTGTTGTGAGGGGAAAATGAGGTCCTCTATGCAAGTTGCTTAGATGGTAACAGATGCTCAGCAGGGGTTCATTCCCTCCCCCTCACCTCTTATATAAGGACACCCCTCCCCCGCTGGGACTTTTTGCAGTGTGTGGAGGGGAATCTGTCACCTTGATCTTGAGGCTGTCCCTGAAGTTGGTCATGAGCGCATGGTCCTTCTGCCTGCTCTCGTTGATGTTTTCGATCAGCTCCTGGGCCCTCTTCTTCAGGATGTCGATGCTCGAATCCAGAGAGGAAAAGTAGGGTCCTGACTTCCCTTCCAGCATCATCAGCTGGCGGTTGGCACTGGAGGTGGCGACAGAGGGGCTAGAAACCTGACTTCTGAAAGTACAGGAAAGCGAGGTGACACCAGACGCCCCCGAGAGCAGCTGATCTGAACCAGCTATCTGCTGAGAGGAGATCCTGCACTATGTCTCCCGTGGGCGATGCCCGGTTAGTCCATTCACACCTGCCCTGAGGGGCAGGGACAACATCCCAGTTCATAACTGAAAAGCAAACCCAGAGGCGCACACAAAACAAAATCTGCCCAAGGTTCCAGAACAAGGAGATCTGCCCAACTCCCACAGCCCACAGTGGTTTTATTACACCAACTTGCTGCTTTGAAATGAGCGTGAATTACATCATTTACAAATAGTATAGACGTTTTCTGAGATGGAGCTTCCTGTCACTAGCCTGCTGCATCTCTTTCCATCTCTTTCTAAACCTGCTGGGTGATGCCCACAGACCACCTGGGGCCAGTGTACCTGACGACTCTGCTCCCACCAGGTGAGGTGGACTTTCAAGAGTTAGTTATGTTAAAAAAATTTTCTTAATGCACAAAAAAAGAGTTTTGTCCTGCACTATACACATCACTATAATTATGTAATGCAATTAAATATGTTAGCCAGTGAAATGGTGAAAAAGTGACAGCTGTCTAATAAAGCTAAATTGAATGAATAAAGGTGAGTCTAATAAGACATAACTATTAAATCAGGTATGGGGGAGACAACTATAGATTGGGGCAAAGATCATAAAAATCTAGAAAGATTCTGCATACAGATCACCTTATCCGAGCTGTAATTTTTTGCTCTGCTTTAAAAACACAAAACTGGAAATTGTGGGTAATGCATTATGAATAAGGTTTATGCAAAAAAAAAAAAAAGGGGTTGCAATCTCATCAGCAGACCCACTGGTGTTTTAAATTACGATAAGATGTTTAAGGTAAGCTTTATTTCATTTTACTTTTTGGCTGTTGCTCTGCTTCATCTCTGCCTCATCTGATTTGTAAGCGTCACCTCCCCTCTGCCAGGCTCCATGCTGAGCTACACGCCTTGTCTTGCTGCAACCTCACAACCACGCTTAGGGGTCTGTCCACTCATCATCTTTACCTCATAGCTGGGGACACAGGCTCAGCGTGGTTGCGTCACTTTCTCAGGATCACCAGGAGTCTGTGGCAGAGCCGGGGGTGGCACCCAGTTGGCCTGACTCCCAGCCCGTGTCCTGCTCCCCCTGGGTCCTCAGTTTCCTCCTTACCCCCTGAGGTCCCTCCTGCTCTGAACAGCTGAGTTGGAGGTGCCAACACAGTGGTTCCTGAACACACCAGTTCACAAACAACCAGAAAGTCTGCCATGACTACAAGCCAGGCACTCATTACTTAGAAAATACTATCTTGATTTTTGGAGGCTTTCTCCATAAAATTATTTTTCTTGGCTTCTTCCCGACTGCGTGAGCTCTTCCTTTTGGCTCCGGCTACAAGCACAGTGAAACTCCAGTGCACGAGAGCCTGGGTGGCCAAAGCTTTCGTCCACATGACAGTTCTCAGGCCTGAGACTTTGGCTGCGTCCAGGTCCCCGTGTATTCCTTACCAGATCATTTCTTCCCCCTGTGCCTTGGTGCTTGCTCTCTGACTCAACCTGTGAGACCCAGCCCAGACCACTGCCTCCCTTGAGACGCCACCTATGACGCTGTGCCTGCGTGTGCTTGTCACTGTTCACGTCCCTGTCTCCCCAGAGGGCTGAGTCCCATTTATCTCCGCATTCCCAGCATCCAGTACATAGTAAGTCCTCCATTGTTTGTGGAATGAATGAAGGACACCTTCCCTCTGATCTATTCCTCCCTCCTCTGGCTTCACACAAAGCACACAAATTCACCCGCCTCCAAGGCAGGACTTCGTGTCCAATGGGTTTGTCAGGACGGGAAAGCGCGGCACTGACTGAGGCAGGTGTTTTATAGCAAACACTTACAGCAGCCAGAAAACAACAGACCAACTAAAGGCTCCCTGAGCATTCTCGTAAAGACGTTTTGCTGTCCCCAGTACCTGCCCCTTGTGGGAGGAGCAATAAAGGTGCATCGAGTAAATGAATGAATGGCTAGCCAGGCCTTTCATGACCATCCACACTTCCATGACCCCCAAATTTACCATCCACAGCCCACGCCTCTCTCCTGAGCTCCCAATGACACACCCGACAGCCTCAGGGCCCTCTCCACTTGGCTGTCCCAGAGGCATCTCAAACTCCGAATTTGCACACCAACATCACTATCTTCCCCCTACCCCAATTTCATCCTCCCTCCCTGCTCCGTGAATGACACCAAAAGCCACCGGGTTCCCAAGCAGAAACTTAGCAGTCAGCCTGGAGCCCGGCTTCTCCCTGTCCCTCCATATCCTGTCATGAAATCCTCTCATTTCTACCTCCTTAATCTCTCTCAAATCTATCTTGTCCTCCCCACCTAATCCTTTGCAACCTCATGCCTATCATTTCTCACCTGGGCCCTAATGACCTCAGAACTGCAATGATGTCCCACTCCTGCTCCACAGCCTACGAGAGCCACCCCGCCAGCCACGGGATCAAGTGAATTTCCTAGCAGCACACAAGACCTTCTAGGGCCCTGGCCTCCACCTTCTCCTTCCACCCTCCACTCCTAGCAATTTGGAACCTTCCACGATTTCACCAAACCCATCAGCCTTTGCCTGAAATGACTCCCTTTCTGCCAACTTCACGAGGCAACATTTGGAGCTTCTGCCAGTGCACCCCCACCACAGCTTCACTTACTAATTGCAACGCTGCCACAATTTACACACATCCCTTCCCTCCAGGGCACCGTGCATGCTCAGGGTGGGGACTGCAGTCCACCCATCCCACAGGCAGCACAAGTATTCGCTGCATACCTAAATGAATGAACTACTGCCGGAGCGGGGTGGAACTTTCCTGCTCACAAGCCTCCTTGTGCCCACGGCTGCCTTGTTGTCCCGACACTGTAAGGATCCTGAAATTAGAATCAATGATATAACCAGGTGCTTCTTTTGTGTAATTGCTCACAACCTGCTTGAGCTGCTACCAGTTCAAAGCCGCTCCTTTCACAGGCTCGAGGGACGAGGCTGGAACGAGTCTTCATGGCAGCTATGCAAATGGTGAAAAATCACTTGAATTCAGCTCATTCAAATTTCATCGTGGGACGAGGGCCTGCATCAGATGTCTGCAGAGAGCCTCTTGATTTTTTCCAACCTCTCCTTTGGGGATTTATTCCTTTCCATTTCATTTTTCTTAATACTCAGCAGCTGCATAT
The DNA here is from genome assembly GCF_057802395.1 of Ceratotherium simum simum. Lineage (NCBI taxonomy): Eukaryota > Metazoa > Chordata > Mammalia > Perissodactyla > Rhinocerotidae > Ceratotherium > Ceratotherium simum. The sequence continues at coordinate 2,345,663 of NC_141938.1, read as the reverse complement.
TAATCAGGATGCTAATGAATCACAGGCTTCCCTGGGCCTGCATTCACCAATTAACTTTAATAAACAAAACGCACGGTGTCCTCTCCACCGGCTTCTCGGTTCCCGGGCCTACTTCTGTTGCCGAACTCTGGACGGAGGCCAGGGAATGGGAGTCGGCCCACACAGCAGGCCGGGTGTGCGTGGCCTGGCAGGGGTTGGGCAGTGGGGGGTCGGGGTGGGGGCTGTGAACACATCACCACACTCATCTATTATGGTCCGTCCTTCTAAGGAGCCCCTATTTGGCTTCGAGGATTAGGACAGAGTTCCCAAGCAGGGCCCAGTCTGGCAGGGGGCCCGGGAACGGGGGAGGAAATGGATCTAAGCGAAGAGACCATCTGTTCGCTCCAGGTAAAGCTGTGATTGGCAGGCGTGTGAGCCAGAGCCACCCGCTGGTGGGGCCCTCCCTCCATGGCCTCTAACGGATATACAAGTAAACAATCCACCAGCCACTTATGACCACCGCAGGCAGCCATCCCAGGAGGGGAGGCAGGCTAATCAAACATTCAAGGAGGAACACAACAGCATCCCTGGCGCTTGGGCAAAACGACGTCTGGCTGCAGTACAGCCAGGGAGGGGGAGGTTGGAGTCAGAGCCGCTGAGCCCCTTCCTCACCCTCTGCTTTTCTCTCCTGAAACGTGTTCACATTTTAATCGTGTCGCCGAGTGTCTGCCGCTGGATCTATGAACTGGCCCTTGCACTGGTTCTGATCCATCTGTTTTTCGGCCCAAAGCTCTTGTGGAACTCCTTGAAGTCTCTAAATGATTTGCAACTGTCTGTGTCTCTTCACCACTTAGATCCAGGTCTAAACATGCTATTCACAGGCAGATATTATCAAACAAACGTCTTCAGTCATTTCCTTCTTGTTTCTGGTCTCCAACTTACGGCACACACCTGGAAGCCATCCCACCCTGTAGCCTGCTTCACAGGCTGGCTTTATGCCTGGAGTCCTCAGGGCCCTGTCCCCGGGTGAGCTCATTCACCCCCCAGCGCCACCTCCAGCCCCTCGCCCCACCTTGACTTCTGGGTCAGAAAGTCCGACTGTATCCTAGACACACTCATGTGCGTGTCCCCGGCGACCTCAAACTCAACACGGGCAAAATGAAACTTGTGCCCTCACCCTGCCAGCGAAACCACTCTCTGCTGGAAACCACCCCAAGCTAGAAAGCAGGGAGCAGTGGTGTGCTGGTAAGCATTCAGCAACTGGCTCTCTGTTGGGGAGAAAAAAAGCCCTATTTGTAGTGTTTGCCAATTTCCATCGTGCAAAGACTCCCACAATAGCCAGTTTCATGCTACCAACACGAAGCCGCTAACGGCCAGGTTGGGAAGAGATATGCAGAACTGGCTCTTGAGAGCTGGTGGGAGCTGGCTCCCGCACACCACAGCACACGAGGACCCAGGGTGTCCCTGCTGCTGATCACGATGCCTGACACGCGGCCTCCTCACTGTTCTATGAGCGCAACGGCCGGGAGACAGCCTCGGCTCATCCCCTTCCTCATGCCTCACTAACTGGTCTGGGGGATGCCTCCCCCAGAGCTTCTCTCCATCTGCCCTGCTGGATGCCCCCCCACAGGAGCCCCCACCTGATCTCCCACGTCCATTCATGCCCCTTCCCACCCACACAAAGCAGCCAGTGTCTTTGTATAACAGGAACGTGAGCATGCCACTTCTCCAACCCAGCAATTCCCCTCCTAGGTATCTACAAGAGAGATGAAAACATATGTCCACACCAAAACCTGTATGTGGATGTTCACAGCGGCATTACTCACAAGAGCCAAAGAGTGGAAACAACTCAAATGTCCATCAGCCAATGAATGGATACATAAAATGTGGTGTGGAATCTGGAATATTATCCAGCCATAGAGAGGAATGAAGTTCTGATACACGTTACAACGTGGATGAACCCTGAAGACATTATGCTTCAGTGGAAGAAGCCAGCACAAAGGAGCACATAGTTATAGGATTCCATTCATACGAAATGTCCAGCAGAGGCAAATCCAGAGACAGAAAGCAAAGTAGTGGTTGCCAGGGCATGGGGAGGGTGCAGGGACCGGGGGGGTGATGGTTAAGGGGTGCAAGGTTTCTTTTCGGAGTGATGAAAATGTTACAGGGTTCGGCCCAGTGGCATAGTGGTTAAGTTTGGGTGCTCCGCTTTGGTGGCCCAGGGTTCACAGGTTTGAATCCCAAGCGTGGACTTATGCACTACTTGTCAAGCCATGCTGTGGCGGCATCCCATATAAAGTAGAGGAAGATGGGCACAGATGTTAGCCCAGGGCCAATCAATCTTCCTCAGCAAAAAGAGGAGGATTGGCATCGGATGTTAGCTCAAGGCTAATCTTCCTCTCTCTCACACACACACACACACACACACACACAAAAGAAAATGTTATAAAGTTGACTGTGGTGATGGTTGCACAGCTCTGTGAATACACTAAAAGCAACAGAATTGTATATTTTAAGTAGGTGAATTGTACGGCATGTGAATTATGTCAATAAAGCTGTTATGAAAAAAATCCTGAGGATAAAGTCCATCACTGACAAAAAGCCCGGTGACCTGGCCTGTGCCAAGCCCTCTGGCCCTCCTCTTGCACTCACACCCCCCCGTCAGCCACACTGGCCTGCCTGCAGCTCCCTGAACACCATGTGCAGGGCCTTTGCACAAGCTCTTCCTGCAGCTCCTCCTTCCACCCCCATGCCCGCTCAGCATGGACTTGCCCTCGCTTTCTGATTCAGCACTGCCTCTTCAAGGGCGCTGTCCCTGGCTCCCCATTCAGGGCTGGCTGCCCACAGGGGACACGTTTTCCAGCACCCCGATTTCTTCCAGGTCAGCACTTGTTCAACATCTGCCTCCCCATCAGATGGAAGCACCGGGAGGGTATGAGCGCCTCTGCTCAGTGGGCCTGGGGTGTCTCTGCTGACAATCATGCTGGCCGACACGCTGGCCTCCTCGCTGTTTTGTGAGCATACCAAGCTTATTCCTACCTCGGGGACTTTGTACTCTGCTGGCATGTTCCGGGCCCCGGCTGCCTCCTGGCTGGCTCCTTCCCATGGGACCCCCTTAAAGCGCTTCTCTAACTACTCCAAAACTCCTCCTGACTCTAGCTGCTCCTTACTCCGCTTTGTTTCTTCACTTGTCACCAGGTAAAATCACATCTTTTTTTAATTGTCTGTCTCTTAGAAAGTCAGCTTGGCAATAGACGCAGAGTAGCCAACACAATATTGAAGGAGAACAAAGTCGAAGGACTGACGCTACTTGACTTCAGGACTTACTATAAAGCCACAGGGATCCAGATAGTGTGGCATTGGTGAAAGAATAGGCACTAGATCGATGGAATAGAATAGAGAGCCCAGAAATAGACCCACACATAGGTAGTCAACTGATCTGTGACAAAGAAGCAAAGAAAATTCAATGGAGAAAGGAGAGTCTTTTCAACAAATGGTGCTGGAACAACTGGACATCCACATGCAAAAAACTGAAGCCAGACACGGACCTTACACCTTTCACAAAAATTAACTCAAAACAGATCATAGACCTAAAAGTAAAACACAAAACAATAAAGTTCCTAGACGATATCACAGGAGAAAATCTAGGTGACCTTGGGTTTGGCGATGACTTCTTAGGTACAATATCAAAAGAAAAAATTGATAAGTTGGACTGCATTAAAATTAAAAACTTCTGCTCTGCAAAAGACACTGTTCAGAGAATGAAAAGACAAGCCACAGACTGGGAGCAAATCTTTGCAAAATACACATCTGATAAAAAACTGGTATCTAAAATATACAAAGAACTCTTAAAACTCAACAGTAAGAAAACAACCAACCAACTGAAAAATGGGCAAAAGATCTGAACAGACACCTCACCAAAAAAGATATACAGATGGCAAACAAGCATATGAAAAGATGTTCAACTTCACCCCTCATCTGGAAACTGCAGAGACCACCACACACCTATTAGAATGGTGAAAATCCACACACTGACAACACCAAATGCTGGTGACGATGCGGAGCAGCGGGAACTCTCATCCAGTGACCACAGGGATGTAAAATGGTACCACCATTTTGGAAGAGAGTTGGCAGTTTCTTATGAAACTCAACAAACTCTTACCATATGATCCAGCAACTGCGCTCCTTGGTTTCACCCAAAGGAGTTGAAAACTTACACCCACACAAAAACCTGGGCAGAATGTTTAGAGCAGCTTGATTCATAATTGCCAAAACTTGGAAGCAACCAAGATGTTCCTTAACAGGTGACTGGATAAATAAGCCGTGGTGCATCCAGACAACGGAACATTATTCCGCGCTAAAAGAAATGAGCTCTCGAGGGTTAAGTGGGCGCGCTCCGCTGCGGCAGCCCGGGTTCGGATCCCGGGTGTGCACCGATGCACCACTTGTCAGGCCATGCTGTGGCAGCGTCCCACACAACGTGGAGGAAGATGGGCACAGATGTTAGCCCAGGGCCAGTCTTCCTCAGCAAAAAGAGAAGGATTGGCCTGGATGTTAGCTCAGGGCTGATCTTCCTCACAAAAAAAAAAAAAGAAAGAAAAAGAAATGAGCTATCAAGCCGCGAAAAGACATTGAGGAACGTTAAGTGCATACTGCTACATGAAGACAGTCAGCTCCAAGAGAGCAGGAATTCTGGTTTGCTCACCGCTGCATCCTCAGCATCTAAAACAGAGTCTGGCCAGAGCACACCCTCAACAAATACTTGGTGAATAAATAAACGTGCAAGACAAAAACTTTTCTTTTTTTTTTGTCAGCCCAGACGCTGCTCTTTCTTTCACTCCGACATCCCATCCATCAGCAGTCTCTGTCAGTTCTATCTTCTCACGTCTATCCAGGACCTGCCCACTTCTCACCCCCCGCACAGACCCACCGCGGGCCAAGTCTAGGCCAACTCTGCACCTAGGTTCTTCCAGGCGCCTCCTCCTTGGCGTCGCAGCGCCCCTCCCGCCCTGGGCAGGGGGACGACCTGTTCCCTCCGTGGCGGCCAGAGGGAGCCCTTACTGCTTTGGCCCAGAGGACGGCGCACCGCCGTACCGGGCGGAGAGCCGATCGTCGCAGCTTTGCGGGCCCCGCGGCCCGAGCCGCAACGACTCCGCTCCGCAGACGCAGCCACGGCCGAGCGCGGCACGCTCCCTGGGACTTCAGTAACAGCAGTCCTCACGCTGCGCTAGCCGCTTCCCGTCACTCCTGTCCCACACCCCTGCACGGGTCATTAACCCCGAGTCCCACCTCCTGTCTGTACCTCACTGTCTCCTTCGCGCTCAAGCTGCTCCAGCCGTCCTCCCGCCGGGCCTTTGCAGCTGCTGCGCCTGGAGCACAGTTCTCCCTACCCTCGTGGTTCGGTGCCACCTCCTCCAGGAAGCCTTCCCCGACCCTCCGATGCAAACGGGCCACCTGTCACTCTCTCCCTATGTTCCCCCATAGCACTCAGCATGCCCTGACACCCATATATCGCTGAGCCCACAGTCTCTCCTGCTCTAGAGCGTCAGCTCGCTGCTGTGTCCCCAGCACTCAGCCGTGCCGGGCGCATGAGAGATGCTCCACCAGGATGCGCAACGAGCGCGCCCAGAGCAGACCCCGGGGGGTCTCGTGGGAGGCACGCGCCGACGAGAAGGAGCCGGGGGTCCGGCGGGCCCGCGGGCCGGCGCACCCTCACCTGGCCGGCTCCCGACCGGCGTCCTCTTCGCGGCTGTCCTCGCCCTGCTGCGGCTCCCTGCTCTCGGCGCCCTGCTGCGGCTCCCGCTCCTCGCACTCCGCGTGGGGCACGTCCACCTGCGAGCACAGCGGCGCCTGAGAGGCCGGAGGAGGCGGCCGGGAGGGCCGGACGCCCGCCCCCGCCCCCGGCCCGGGCCCTCTGCGTGCGGCCGCGCGGAGCGCACCGGACGGAGGCGGGGGGCCGGGGGCGCCGGGGGGACAGCAGGGCGCCCGCGCCGCTAACTGGGTGTGCGTCGGCTCGCGTCCTTCGAGGAAGGAGCAAAAGCAGCAGCAAAGAGACGCGTGCGGCGCACGGGGCTCCCGCCGCGCGCCATGCGTGGGGGTCCGGCCCTCCGGCCCGGGCCGTCAGCGCGTCAGTCACGCGGGCCGTCCGTCAGTCAGGGCCGGGCGGTCAGTCAGGAAATCGGGGCCCGGCTGGGCGAGGGGCGGCCCCGAGGGCAGGAGACAAGCGGGGCCGCAGGGGAAGCCCGAGATCGCGGCCGTTGCCTGCCCGTGCGCCCGCCACCCGCGCGAAGGATACCAGCGCCGCGTACCCCCTGTCGCTCCATCCCGTCTTTTCCCGCCTTCTCATTCGCGCTCTCTGCGCACGCGCCGTCTCCGCGCCCGCGGCAGGCCCCGCCCCCGCGCACGTGCTGCGGCGCGCGCCCGCGGCCCCGCCTCCCTCTGGGCACGTGCGCGTGCAGCGGGGACGGGCCGGCCGTTAACCGGCGGTTGGGCTGTCCAGGGCCTGCGCGCGCAGCCGGCGCTGTCGGGGGCGGGGGGGGTGCTCTGCGCGCGCGTGCGCGCGCATGTGTGAGGCTCAGGGTCTTACGAGGGGAGGGGCATCCAGCGGGCCCTGCATTCGTTCTGTGCGCTTCTGTTCATCCTCGCTGCCCCAGGGACTCTTTCCGCTAAAGAACTGCTGTTCCTTGATTACGACCTGTCGCCCTTAGTGAAAAGTTCATGCAGTTACCACCTTGAATCACAGTACTGTGCGCTCCACAGCTAGAAGCTCCTTCAACCACGGCGGGGTCTGGCCCTTAGAGTTGGGCCCACAGCCCTCAATAATAGTAATAACAATAATGCCTTAATAGTAACAACAACAATAATAATTGGCACACGAGGAGCTACAGACTAGGATAATACATCTGCAAAATATATATCTAAGAACTTGTATGCAGCATCTTCTAAGAACTCTTGCCACTTGATAACACAACCCAATTAAAAAATGGGCAAAGATTTGAACAGGTGTGTGCAAAGGCCCTGAGGTGCGAGCAAACAGTGTGTTCGAGCAGCAGCCAGGCCCGGTGGGGAGGGAGAGCAGGGACTGGGGGAGGCCGTGGGTGGGGGATGAAGAGCTGGGCAGGGACTGGGCTGGAGGCCAAGGCCGAGGGGTTGGGAGTTTGTGTCCATTGACTGGGCAGGAGGTGGAGCTCCTCTCTGGGACACCTGTCACCGTGTCCATGTGAGGAGGCAGCAGGAATCCGCTCACATCGCTCCACCCTTCTGTGCAGAGCTGTGTCCCAAAGCCACACACACACTGGGGCACACACCTTGACACCTACATTCTGGAGAACACGAGTTTGAGTCTGGGCTCTGTCTCCTACCAGTGGGGGTGACCATAAAACTGCCACTCACTGTCAAAGCCCATCCTTGTCTATTACAGAGGTGATAAAATTGAAAACATCAGACGAATGTAAGGGTTTCAGGGATAAACATCTGAAACACAGTGAGTTTATCAACAGCAGCTAACATCAGTCAGTACCTTGTGGCAAAGCCACAAGTTGAACAAAACGCATCTTCCCGCAGCATCGGATTTGACAATTTGAGGATCATCTACAGGGAAATATCTCAGAGACTCACGGTTAAGCCTGCACACACACACCCAACCAAAACAAAAGCAACACCCAAGTTGTAGGGTGTTTCCAGTGCACGGTTTGTACAACTTTTGCAAACGTGCAAAATGAAGCCATGTCTTGCTAAAGTAACTTATATAAGTAGTAAAAGTTGAAAAACACATGAAAATGATAAACACTAATCCAGTAGGGGGCAACCTTAGTGGGGCGGGGGTGAAAGGAAGTAGGACAAGCCCACAGGGTCTTCAAACCATTTGTCACATAAATCTAAAAAGTGACAGGTCCAAAACACAGTCAATGCTCAGATTGGATTGAGCTGGGAGTGGACTCCTGCGTGTTGACTGTATTACACTTCATATTATATACGCTTCACCCTCCTCACCTGCCTGTACTTTCTACATGGCCCTTACCCCTCCCTCCCTCCACTTCTGTATTCACCTGTTTATCATGTCTCCTGTGCCCGTCCACCCCCAATGTCAGCTCCTGAGGGCAGGGACCTGAGTTAGCTTCGTCCACTGCCAAGTCTTCAGCTCACGAACACCTCTGGCACTCAAGAGGTGCAAATGTATTGCATGAATATTTTTCTGTATCACTGAATTCTTTAATTTGAAACAAAGAAAAAAACAGATGTGACTGAAGAGCCCTCCAAGACTGGTGCCCACAGGCCCCAGGGCCAGTGGGCCCATGCCCTCAGCTGACGGCCAGCCTCTCATGGTTACTAAGAAACGTCCATATTTCCAAGTGCGCTGCCCCTCACGACGTGGGGTGAGTGATGTGGCGGCCGGGATTTGCTTTGAAATGTTCCCCCAGAAACAGGTGTGAGACCCCACTCACTGTTCAATGTGAGTGGTGGGTTCATGGAGCTTTATCCAGCTCGGCTCTCTATTTGGGGCTCATCTGAAATCCTTAAGAGAATTTTTTTAAAAGAACAGCTTTTTAGTGGGGAGCACAGAGGACTTGAGGGCAGTGGAAGTACCCGGTGTGACACTGTAATGGTGGATACAAGTCATCATACATTTGTCCAAACCCAGAGTGCACAGCACCCAGAGCGAGCCCTCATGTCAACCATGGACTGTGGGTGATAACGACGTCACTGCAGGCTCATCCACTGTAACAAATGCCCCACTCTGGGGGGGATATTGATAAGGGGGGAGGCTGTGCATGGGAGTGGGGGGTATATGGGCAATATCTGCACCTGCTGCTCAATTTTGCTGTGAACCTAAAACTGCTCTTTTGGAAGAAAAAAGGCAGCTTTTAAAAGCTTAGCTTGGGCCGGCCCCGTGGCGTACCGGTTAAGTGCGCACACTGGGCGGCCCCGTGGCATACCAGTTAAGTGCGCGCACTCCGCTGCTGGCGGCCCGGGTTGGGGTCCCAGGCGCGCACCGATCCGCCACTTGTCAAGCCATGCTGTGGCGGCATCCCATATAAAGGAGAGGAAGATCGGCTGGATGTTAGTCCAGGGCCAATCTTCCTCAGCAACAAGAGGAGGATTGGCATGGATGTTAGCTCAGGGCTGATCTTCCTCACACACACAAAAAATAAATAAATAAAAGCTTAGCTTGCTGCCGCCCCTCCCACCCGCCCCCCACACACCCGGCTCCCACCAGTTAGGGGGAATCCTGGCTTGTGGGGCCCTGACACCTGCCTTGGCCTCCCCTCCCACATGCCCTTCCACAGGGGTAGGGGGTTCTGATGGCTCACCTAGAAGGGCCTGGCACCAGTAGGGGATTGGGAAACGCATGATGGCACTAATCTTCCTCAGGGGGATCTGGCTTAGCTGGCCCGGAGCTCCTGAGGATCCAAGACCCCAACCCACCAGCCTCACACCTGGGCCTTGGGCCCCCACCTCCACTCCTAAGGAAAGGCACCAGATGGGAGCAACTGCCCACTTTATTAGCCAGTAGCCAGCCTGCAGGGCTCCCGAGGGCCCACCCTCAGGTGGACAACAGAACGAGCCTGCTACCCGCTCCCCTGCCCCTGGGACCCTGGGGGGCGGGGTGGGGGGGGGGGGAGATACCAGGGGCCGGGGGATGGCCTCACAGAGGCCTCATAAATACACGGGGGTCATTGGCAGGGATGCAAAGGGGCTAGGCAGCAGGGGCTCGGGGAGGGCGGCCCAGCCAGGGGGCCCCTGTCACGCGGCCTCCTGTGTCTGCAGGGGCCCCGCTTCAGCGTCCAGGCGGCACAGGGGGCTGTCGTAGACCATCTGCAGGTTCACCTTGTGGCCCACCAGCTCCCGGATGTTGTTGATGCCATACTTGATCATCGTCGGGCTTGGGGAAGAGACATGGTTTTAATGCCAGGTCAGGTCAGGCTCACCTCTGATCAGAACCTCAGAGTAAAGGCCCATGTCCTCCCCGGGGCCCACAAGGCCCTGCGTGACCTGCCCTGTTACTCCCCACCCTTGTCTCCTCCTGCTCTCCCCTTCACTCCCTCACTCCTTCCAGGTACACTGGTCTCCTCTCTGTTCTTCAAAACAGCAGGCATGCTCCAGCCTCAGGGCCTTTGCACTGGCTGTTACCCCTGCCTGGAACGCCCTTCCCCAGATATCTCCAGGGCTCACCCCTTCGTCCACCTCATCTAACATCACCTCCCCCTGACGACCGCATCTCCGCAGCCCTCCCTGTGTTTTCTCTATAGCACTTGCTGCCTTCAGACTCACTCCAGGCCTCACTCGCTGAACTTCGTTATTTACTCGCTAATTACCGTCCCTCTCAACCCCCCCCCCCAGGACCCGGCTTCACGAAGCAGGCACGTGTGCTGTCGTGCTCACAGCCCAGCAGGAGCACACAGCAGTGCTCACTAGAGGTCTGTCTGTCAACTGAATGAGCGAATGGATGGTTCTCCAAGTCTGCAGGCCCCACGCCTGGCAAGTCGCCGGAACGACGCGGCCAGACACCTGGAGTGGCTTGGGCACTCACCGCTCCAGGGAGAGGCCCCAGGCAATGACCGACACGTTCTCCGGCAGCCCCATGGGCAGCAGCATCTCGGGGCGGAAAAGCCCGGAGTTCCCGACCTCCACCCACTTCTTCAGGCCTGTGGGGGTGGAGGAGGGTGGGGCAGCACGTGTGAGTTGTTGGGGCTGGTGGTGAGCTCAGGGGGCAGGGGGTGGGCTCGGCAGTGAGGGGGACCCAGGCTGAGACCTCCTTCCTGCCCCAGGAGCAGGTCCCATCCTGACCTTGGTGGTAGCTGAACACCTCCATGCTGGGCTCTGTGTAGGGGTTGTAGGCCGGCTTGAAGCGCAGCTGGGTGATACCTGGTGGAGGACGAGGCTGGTGACCACGGCATCTCCCACGGCCTCCACCCCCACCCGCCCGGCCTGCCTGCTCACCCAGCTTGGTGAAGAACTCCCGCAGGACGCCCATGAGGTGGCCAAGGGTGAGGCCGTGGTCAGCCACGACGCCCTCGATCTGGTGGAACTCGGCCAAGTGCGTGGCGTCCAGGGTCTCGTTCCGGAACACACGGTCGATGGAGAAGTACTTAACTGGCGTGAAGGGCTTCTGGGGTGAGAGGCAGGCCAAGCCTGGGCATGGGTCAGAAGGTCAGTGTGACAGCCCCCGCCCCCCGCACTGCCCAGGCTGAGCCGCACCTTCCGGGCTAGGCGGTAGAGGGCGCGGGCACTGGCCGCCGTGGTGTGCGTGCGCAGCAGGTTTTTCCGGGCCTCGTCCAGCTTCCAGGTGTACTTGTACCTTCAGGGGAAAATGGGGGAGGTCTATGCTGTGGCCCTAAGGCCCCCACCTCCTTCCCCCCAGCTCCCCAAAGTCCTGGCCCTGCCTCACCCCTGTGAGCCATAGCCGCCCTGAGAGTGGGTCCGCTTGACGCGGTGGACGTAGTCCATCGGGAGCTGCAGGGCCTCAGCTGGATCTGCGTGGGACAGAGCACCATCTGTCAGTCAACGCGCATTTCCCAACAGCCACTGCAGAGGACAGACAGTGACGCATGTGGCTCCCACCCTCGCCCACCACAGCAGCCAGAGGGCACCTGGGAACACCCAAGCCAGTCACATCGCCCTTCTGCCCAGAACCTTCCATTGCTCTCATCTCACTTGGAGAGAAATGCCAAAGCCAAAGTCCTCCCTGTGGTCCACAGGCCCTGCACGCTGTCCCTTCACCTCCCTGTCCTTGTCACCTCCTGCTCCTACTCGATCACCCCCTCCAGTCACAGGGCCTCTAGCTGATTTGTGAGCATGCCAGGCACGTTCCAGCCTCAGGGCTTTTGCACTGGCTGTTCCCTCTAACTGGAACTTTCCTTCCCAGATACAGCTCCCTGCCTCACCTCCTTCAGCCTCTGCTTAAGCAAAGACTTGATTTTAAGTCCCCCTCCCCCCAGACCAGTTTCCCCTATTGCATTTACTGCCCCCACCTGCCCCCCAATACAGCCTGCTCAGGATGTAACACATCTACCTCACCAGGGTAAGGACTTCTGTCTCGTTCATGGCTGTGACCCCCAGGGGTTTAACAGAGACCTCAGCACACAAAAGGGGCTCAGTGACCATTTGTTGCACGAATGTGCAAATTAAGATCCCTTCCAGAAACAGTTTTAGTACACCTGAAAAGCCTGACATCAAATCCCACCTCCACCATTTATAAGCTGTGTGACCCTGAGCAACTGATGTTCCCTCTCTGAGCCCCGTTTCCTCGTGTGTAAACGGGGGGGCCAGCAGTGCTACTTCTTAGAGTTGGCAGGGAGACTGGACCAATGACTGGTGCAGAGCAAGTGCTGAGTAAATGTTCCGGGCGCCATGGCAATGACGGCAGCAATGACGCCATTGCTACCGGCGAGGTAACAGGCACCCGATGGCCTCGCCTGCCCTCCTGGTGGGGAGCCAACCACCACTGTGGAAAGTCACTCAATTTCAGACAGGACTAAGGACTGGGAAAGAAAGAAAGAAACAGGAACCGAGATTGAACACTAGGGGTGAGGGGCTTTTAGAACTCAGGGGGACAAGGTCATGTCAGGGTGGCCTCTCTGAGGTGACACACAAGCAGGCATTTGATGCTGGAGCCCAGCACGAAGACTGGGAGAAGACAGTTCCTGGCAGAAGGCACAGCACAGGCAAAGGCCCCGAGGTGGCAAGCGGGGAGGTGGGAGATCACCGTGATTGACAGGAGCGGCTCACTGGCCTTACTGGCCATGCTGCGAGGATGGCGTTTACTCTGTAAGACGGCACGCCACCCCGAAAGGCTCTGCCCAGGCCTGGCACCTCTGATGGTGCCGCGGGGTCCCCACCTTGCAGGAAGAAGGTGTCGTGCTGGTCCCGTGCTGGGTGCTGCTGAGGCTGGAAGAGTGCGTCGAAGTTCCAGAAGGAGCTCTCAATGAAGTTGTCGGTCGGCATCTCGGTGAACCTGGCAGGAGACAAGGCCTGACTGCCCTGCCCTGCCCGGCCCGGCTGCCAGGCCAGCCCCGCCCCCGGCCCCCTGCTCACCCCATCTCCAGGAAGATCTGCCGGAACTGGGTGCGGACCTTGAGCAGCGGGTGCAGGTGGCCGCTGTCGGGGAGGACGCCGCGGGCCAAGAAGTTGTAGGCCTTGAAGGGCCGGTCCCGCCAGGAGCCGCTGTAGGGGGTGCAGGGTACACGGGCCTGGTGGGGCTGCCCCCGCCCTGCCCCACCCCAGCCCCCACCCTGCACCGCTCCCTACCTAGAGATCATCTCCGGGCTCAGCTCCGCCTCCTGCTTGGAGACACTGGTGCTGAAGGCGCTGCCTTTGCTCACCCAGTAGGTCTTCAGGGTCCTATGGCCAGCGGGAGGAGGGGACACCACTGTCACCTCCTCCCAGAGGCTTCCCTTGATTGCTCATCCCAGAGGCTTCCCTTGATTGCTCATCTGCTGCTGACCCCAACACCCCACACCAACTCACTCTGCTTTATTTTCTTGCTGACCTTTATCCTCACCTGAAATCCTCTTATTTGGCCCCCACCTATGTCCCTGTTTTCATTCACTTATTCATTCAAGAAACAGTTACAGGGCCGGCCCCGTGGCTTAGCGGTTAAGTGCGCGCACTCCGCTACTGGCGGCCCGGGTTCAGATCCCGGGCGCGCACCGACACACTGCTTCTCTGGCCATGCTGAGGCCACATCCCACGTACAGCAACTAGAAGGATGTGCAGCTATGACATACAACTATCTACTGGGACTTTGGGGGAAAAAAGAAATAAATAAAATTAAAAAAAAAAAAAGGTTACAGAGGATGTGCCAAGGCCCGTTCAAGGCACTAAGCATACAGCTGGGAGCGATAACAAGAAGTTTAGAGGGTTTATTCTGTGCCAGGCTCCGTTCCACTGAAGTCGCCCCACAAACTTATGAAAAGGGGCCACTTTACAGAAGAGGAAACTGAGGCCTGGGAAGATCAGGTGACTTGGCCAAGGTCACACAGCCATAAGTGAGAGCCGGGACTTGACTCAGGCAGCCCAGCTCCTGTCTGTGGTCTCATAACTGCTGTGCCACTGGGTGTCTGCTCAAAGGAGGCGTCCGCCCTGTGAGAGCAGAGCCCCCAGCCTGTCCAGGTCCCAGCACCCAGACTGTGCCCAGACTGTGTTAAAGACATGAATAGGAGGGAGGGGCTTCTGTGGAACCTGAAGGGAAAAGGGTGTCAGGGTGGTCTTCAGGAGACGCACGAGCAGAGGTTTGATGCCGGAGCCTGCCTTGAAGGCTGGCAGGAAGATCCTTCTTGCAGAAGGCGCAGCACGGGCAAAGGCCCTGAGGTGGCAGGAGCCTGGCACCTGTGCTTGACAACCACAGGCTGGAAGAGCCTGACAGCACTTGGCCCATTGGGGGCAGAAGGGCTCCCCCTCCCGACCCCAGGCCATGCAGGCGACACAGGTCTGAGCCTGGGGGTGGCGCCCACTCACACTTCAGTCAACAGCTTCCTCTTCCTGAGCTCGCTCCTCTCCTTCTCCGCCAGCTTCTCGGCCTGCCCGCCCCGGACCAGCTGGAGCCGCCGCTGCACCTCATCCTCCACGCTGTCCACCTGTCGCCACGACGGGCGCGAGGGGCCATGAGGGCCAGGAGCCACCCGCTGACCCCCTGCCCGACCACTCGCCTGCAGGGACTCACCACGCGGAACACCCGGGGCCCGTCAGCCGCACTTTTGTCCACGCGGATCCACTTGTTGGACATGGCCTTGCTGAAGCCCACCTTGCCGCTGGGCAACCGCTGGGGGAGCAAGGCTGCAGTGAGGGGGGCACGAGGGCTGCCCTCACCCCATCGCCTCCCTAGGCCCTGCCCCCCAGGTCCCTACCACGAGCTCGCTCTGGGCCAGGCCCTCCGGGGGGACGCTGCGAAACACGCGGGCCTCATGGCTGCCCTCCCGGGCGATTTCCTCGCCCTCCGCCGTGAGCTCCCAGCGCCTGGTGGAGCGCAGCTCTGCCTCGATGATCTGCAGGGAAATGGGGGCCCAGGCGAGGGCAGGGATCAGAGCCAGGCGCCCCTGGCCCAGCACTGCGGCTGCACAGCCCCAAAGCCGGCTTCACATCCCAGCTGCTCCACTTCCCAGCTGGGTGATCTCCCCCGGCGGGCCTCAGTTTCCCTTCTGTGACGCAGTGATAACGATAAAGATGGTCACGCCTCCCAGAGTGAGGTAAAGTACTAAGGATTTCATCTGGCAGAGAACAAACTCTGTCACTTTTGAACCTGAGAAAGATCTTGTAAGGTCTTAGGTGAACTGATTTGCCTCCACCTTTTCGTGTTTGCATCTCAGTGTCAGAGAAGGGCTCCAGAGGTCCACATGACACACAGAAACCCGACGCCCCACAATGAGGAGGGGCTCCGGTCACATAGACAGGGGCAAGGCTGGGGGTGGGGCCCACAGGTCCTGGCTCCCTCTTCATTCGAATTCCCATCTCTGCTCCTCACTTGCTGTGTAACCTTCAGAAAGTTGCTTAACCTCCCTGAGCAAATTTCTCATCCATGAGAAGAGTGCGTGGGGCTCTACCTCAGAGAATTGTTGTAAGGAGTAACTGAATTAACACATGGAAAACACATAGAGAACTTCGCATTTAGCTACTGCTGCACACATTCTAACTACCACTATTATTATCGTTTCTATTGTTGTTATTATTACCACCATCATCATTAGACTGGACCACATTAAACTGCCACCATTTAACCCGCTGTGACCTACCCAAACGTCAACTTCACATCAATTAAGGTACTGTCATCACATATGGTTGAAGGCCAAAGCTTCAATCCTTTCTCTGCACCGACAGCCTCGGGCTCTGCAGCCTGAGCGCGGAATTTCAAATCCAGGTTTGCCTGTCCCTTCTAATACACTGATCAAGCTACTGACCAGCGCTTAGAAGCTGCCACATCTGCAAAACGGAGATAATGACAGTGCTACCATCCGAGGATTGTGGCAACAATTAGATGATAAATAAAGCTGAGACCCGAGTGGGGCACAGAACATGAGCTTGACGAATAAACAGCCCAGATCTGTTTTCCGAGTCCTAGCCTCATGGATCCAGCCTCCTGGGAAGCCCACGGGCCCCCCAGCAACCCCATCACCCTTCACTTATCCACGTCAGAACGCTGGGCTTCATCCGTGCTCCCCCCCGCTTGTCATGAATCTCATTTCACTCCCTCTCCTAACTCCCCTATCCATTCCAGCTGCCTCCCTAAAGCCAGACACCATGCCTTCTAGGTTGGGGATGTGCCAGCCTCTGCCTTCTTCCCCTTACCTCCAGCCCTGCCCCCGCCAATCCTTCCCAAGGGTGATGTAGACAGCACACCCATCTAACTGGGTCCAACTCCTGCTATGGCTCCCAACTATCCCTGTGATAAAAACCGACAAGGCCATGCAAATTCTGACTCCGCTGGTCTCTCTCACCACCTGTCCTCCCCACCTCCATTGATCCCTAAAGTGCCATGTCTTTCCTCCTCAGTGCAGAGACCCGACTCAGCTCTCACCTCCCCCGGGTTCCCTCTGCTTTCTCCGTCACTGTGGTCACCTGAGTATCTCCCCCATCAGACCGCGCCCTCCGTGACGGCTGCGACGGCGTCCTGCTTGTTCACCATCGTAGCCCCGCCAACGCTGCTCACGCCTCAGTGGACGTCTACGCACGAGGAACGCCTGTGCGCCCGGGCCCTCACTCGTTCCTGACCCCTCGCCCGCGCACCCCGGCCTGCACGCATATACAACCACCCCTAAGCAGGCCTGAGGGAGTGCGGCCTGGAAGCAGGGCCCTCCTGGCAAGGGGGCTGCGGGTGCAAAAGCGAGGAGGCGCGGCGCCCCGGGCCCGGCTCACCTCGCCCAGCGCCTGCAGACTCTTCACGGCGCCCACCACGGCCTGGTGCTCCACGCCCAGCTCGGCCGCCAGCTCCGCGCTGTCCAGGCCGCCGTCTGCCGCCTCCAGCCGCCGCAGCAGCGCCTCCGCCAGCGGACCGTCCGCCATGGCCGCCCCCAGCGCGCTCGGCGTGGCCCGGCGGGCGCCACAGCGGCCGGAAGCGGAACCGGCGCCAGGAGCGTGCGCCGCCATCTTGAGTGTGGCGGAAGGTGTTTCGGGGCTCACGGCGCCGCCATCTTGAGTGTGTCCATTGACCCTCAAAAGGTGCAAGGCACTCGGTCCTCACCTTCCCCTCTGGCTGGACTAGTGGTGTCTGGCTGAACACAGTCAAATTGATGATCTCGAGGACAGGATCACAGCCTGGTTTTAAGTTTCAGCCAGCCCCACCTGCCCTGGCTGTGGGACCTGGGACTTCCCGGTCTCGTGCCCCTGCAGCCCTCCACTCTCTGGGATTCTCTCTTGCCCTAAGGGAGGGCTGTGGGTGCTGGGCTCCAGAGATAGTCATCCTGCTGATGTCAACTCCTTTTAAACTTTCAGGGCTGGCCCTGTGGCTTAGTGGTTAAGTGCCAGCGCTCTGCTGCTAGCGGCCCAGTTCGATCCCAGGCACACACCCACGCACCGCTTCTCCGGGTTAGATCCCAGGCCACACCGAGGCACCGCTTCTCCAGCCATGCTGAGGCCGCGTCCCACATACAGCAACTAGAAGGATGTGCAGCTATGACATACAACTATCTACTGGGGCTTTGGGGGAAAAAATAAATAAATAAATAAAATTATAAACTTTCAAGGGGAGGCTGGGTAGGGGCCTTCCCCATTTATAAAGAGGATATGGACTCACCTAATAATTATAGTGAAGGTCGCAGCTAACCTGTATGGACATCCACCTGTGTGTCCAGCCCCGCGCTAAGTGCTTCAGGTGCATTTCATTTTCCCCAAAACTTTATGATGTAGATACTCATATAATTCCCATTTCCAGATGTGAAAATTGAGGCTTGGAGGGGCATACGACTTGCCCAAGGTTCTACAGGGAGTTAGTGTCAAAAATTATAAACACCCAGATCCTGCCCTACCCACCCCGTGCTCTGAGAAAATGAACCCCAGGGCAATAATGCATAGCCTAGATTAGCGCTGTCCTACAGAAATACAATGCAAGACACACATGTAATTTTACATTTCCTAGCAGCAACCTTAAAAACAAAATGGGTGAAATTAATTTGAAGAATTTACTGAACCTAACATGTCCAAATTATCATTTCAACACAATATTAAATGACCAATTAAATATTTTACATTCATTTTTCATACTAAGTCTTCAAAACCTGATGTGTATTTTACATTGACAGCCCACCTCAGTTCGGACCAGCCAGGTTTCAAAAGGTCACCAGTCACATGTGGCCAGTGGAGACCATATTAGACAGCACAAGTAGATATAATCCCAGATCTGCTATTTATGTCACTCAGCCAAATCGCTTAATCTTTCTGTGCCTCAGTTTCCTTGCCTGGATGACATGAGCCCAGGATATGGTGAGAATTAAGTGACATAGTGCCCATACATGTACGCAGTATTTGCTAATACTAAATTGAGTGTAGACTGTGTGTCAGGCAGTATTCTAAGCAGTACACATTTACTCACTTAACCATTACAGTTGCTATTTGAGCCTGGAAAATGGGGTTACTAATATCTCTCCCCCCTGACCCTACAGTGAGGTCCTGGTAAAAATTCAGAATGCATCCCTCAAAGTCCCCATTAGTCTCAAAGCGCTGTCCTCGTTTTTAATTCCTGCACATGTCCTTCCTTCCCTCTTTTGTCACACGTCAAGGAGGTTTTAAGCCTGTCCCGTGCCACTGGGACACTGGGGGACATCGAGGTGAACACGGCAGGCACAGTGCTTCCTCAGGCAGGAAGCGCCGAGCCCCCTAGTCCATGACACAGTGGAAAGGAGGGAAGGCTGGAGGGGCAGTGGCAGGCCTGGAGCAGTCACCTCAGACTTGGGGCTCCTCCTGAGGGGGGGCCAGGTTGTGTGATACTGGACACTGCCTAGGGGAAGGGGCAGAACACCAACTTCTCCAAGACTCCTCCTTCCTTCCTTTTCTGAGTCCCCACCACTAATGGGACAGCACCCCCTCCCCACCCTGTTGCCAGGATTCACCACCTTCCTGCTTCGGCAGTCCACTCCCACATTGCCAGGTCCAGGGCCTGTTTGCTCAGAGTCTGGGAAACCCCGAGCCCTCCTTCCTCCTTCCTGCAGCGTGGGGAGAGGGAGCTGGTGTCAGTCACTGTTAGTCACGTGCCTCTGGCTTCAGAAGAAGACTTTAGACTCAGGGGTCCTGCCCACCTCCCTTAGACCTTATCTTTCTCACCATCTGTCTCTTTTTTTTCCTTCCCAACGGAACCCCCTGCCCTCTCATCTTCAGCCGTTTAATTGCAAAAGCCAAGCCAGGCCGTTTGTGGGAGACCACAAGGCAGCGACCCCTTTCATTTACCGGCTGGGGCGTGGGGGTAAAGGAGAGGCTGCAACTACGGGAATAACCCTACCCCACCCTAAGTAAGCCACAGTCTATAGTCACGTCTTCGAGCCTTTTGGGCTTCCTTTCCTCTGGCCCAAGACATCCCTAAAAGCTTTGAAAGCATTTCTCCTGGGCATCAGCTGGCCACAGTCGCTCCTCCTGGCCTCTCAGGAGCTCCTAAGACTTCAGAGAGGCTAAGTGACTTGCCCCAGGTCACACAGCAGCAGTCTGACAGGGCATCAGGGGCCGCACGCACCACACGGAGGAGAGAACTCGGCCTGCAAGGCTGCGGCGCCACGGTGAAGTGAGGCCCCAGGGCCCCAGCCCTTGAGCTCTGGTGCCCTCTGCCCGTCCTGGGCGGGGGCAAACAGAGCGAGAGAAAGAAAAGAGAGAGAGAGAGAGTCGGAGGGGGAGTGCCCCAAATGCAAGGTAGAAAGAGGTTGGGAAAATCTTGCCCACCCCTCCCCGCAGAGGGCATGGGACGGGGCGGGGCGGGGACAGGGTCCCGGTCCTGCACGGCGACACCTGCGCTCGCGCGGTTTCTTTAAACGCCCAGAGCCCGAGCTAAGCTCCCGGGCGAGGGCGGGGTTGGGCAGAGGTCTGGTCACATGACCCATGGGCTCTGAGGGGCTCGAGTCTCCCCACCCCACCGGTGGGCGTCCCCCACAACGCGTGGTCGACCCTCATTGGCCAGTGGTGCGGCCAATAGAAATCGGCCATCTGGGAACCCAGCGTTCCGAGGCACAGCCTAACTTGCTGAGCCGAGAACGGCCGAATGGGAAGGCAGGGCCGGGGCCGCAGGCCAATGATAAGGCGTGGAGGGCGGGCCAAGAGGCAGGGCCAGGTTGCTTTGAGGGGCGGTCGGGTATAAAAGCGCGCGGCCGGTAGCAGCGTCCGCCCCTACTGCAGAGCTGCTGCCGGAGGAGCGACTTAAAGGGCCCGCGCGCCGCCGCCCCCTCGGCCCGCCATGCTGCTACCCGCGCCGCTGCTGCTCGGCCTTCTGGGCCTGGTCGCCGCCGAACCCGCCATCTACTTCAAGGAGCAGTTTTTGGACGGAGGTAACGCCTAGGGCCGCCTCGAGGCCGCCGCAACGACGCGGCCGGCCCACCAGCCCAGAGCTGCGTTGTCGCCTGTAATTACTGCTCAGAGGTCCAACACGGGGCCCCGGGGAACTAGAGCCGCAGGCTGTTCTTCCTTCTGCGTCCCTGGGGAGCGTGGAGGGTGCAGCGGCCTCCCGCCGCGGGAGTTGGGGTTCGCCCGAGGATCTCTTAAGTCACTGGAGGTGTCAAACTCGAGGTTGGGGTGGGGGCACTCGGAGGGAAGAATCTCCTTTCCTGCCCCCCTGCAGTTTGTGGTTCCTGGGAAAGGTTTGGTGGGAGGGATCAGCACGGCCGCACTGACCGGGTCCTCTGATCCCCCAGACGGGTGGGCCGAGCGCTGGATCGAGTCCAAACACAAGTCGGATTTCGGTAAATTCGTCCTCAGTTCCGGCAAGTTCTACGGTGACCAGGAGAAAGATAAAGGTAAGAGCCTGCGAGTGGGTGCTCAGATCCAGCAGAACTTCCTGGAGGAAGTTCTAGGATTAGGGCAGGTGGAGGAAGGGGGAGTCGCCTGTGTCTGCAGTCCTTAGGGTCCCCGGGGTTTGGGGCCGAGCCGTGACCTCACTGCCGTCTTCTGCTAGGGCTGCAGACGAGCCAGGATGCCCGCTTTTACGCCCTGTCGGCCAGATTTGAACCCTTCAGCAATAAGGGCCAGACGCTGGTGGTGCAGTTCACTGTGAAACACGAGCAGAACATCGACTGTGGGGGCGGCTACGTGAAGCTGTTTCCGGATAGTTTGGACCAGACGGACATGCACGGAGACTCCGAATACAACATCATGTTTGGTGAGGGGCCCCGCCCCGGGGCTGACCTCTGATTAGTTAAAGGGAGAGTGAGACCCCGTGAGTTCCTCATAGCCCGTGAAGGGTGGTCTTGAGAGCTTAGAAAAGCTTAAAATAGGCTTTTCATTGGAGGGGAAGCTGGGGGGATAGTCACAGGAGTGGTTTGTTGCATTGCTGTTGTCGGTGTAAGACTTAACTCGTGTGGTCTTGTGTAGGCATTTCCCAGTTTTACAAATAAGGATATCGAGTTCTGGAGTACTGATTTTTTTTTTTTTCCCTTAAGGCTCCGCCCACAGCCACTTAGAGTCAGAGTCTGAATCTTGTCTTCTTTTTGTAAAGAGGGGTGGAGGGGCTCACAATGGTGGGCAGCCTCTAGCTTGAACTGAACCTGCTTGTCACCTAGGCCCGGATATCTGTGGCCCTGGCACCAAGAAGGTTCATGTCATCTTCAACTACAAGGGCAAGAACGTGCTCATCAACAAGGACATCCGTTGCAAGGTGTGCCTGGGGGTGGTGACAGAGGGCTGCCCGGGGGAGGCTCAGAGGCCAGCCTGGTGGGCGGGGCCACTCACCTCCCGCCCTCTCCAGGACGATGAATTCACACACCTGTACACACTGATCGTGCGCCCAGATAACACCTATGAGGTGAAGATTGACAACAGCCAGGTGGAGTCGGGCTCCTTGGAGGACGATTGGGACTTCCTGCCCCCCAAGAAAATAAAGGATCCCAATGCTGCGAAGCCCGAAGACTGGGACGAACGGGCTAAGATCGATGACCCCACAGACTCCAAGCCTGAGGTTGGTGCTTGGGCAGGGCCCCCCACCGTGGAGGGTGTGGAGGAGAGCGGGGCCAACTCTGACCTCCTCGTGTGCCCTCAGGACTGGGACAAGCCTGAGCACATCCCTGATCCCGATGCTAAGAAGCCAGAGGACTGGGACGAAGAGATGGACGGAGAGTGGGAACCACCAGTGATCCAGAACCCGGAGTACAAGGTGAGTCTGGGGCTCGGAG
The DNA here is from genome assembly GCF_057802395.1 of Ceratotherium simum simum. Taxonomy (NCBI): domain Eukaryota; kingdom Metazoa; phylum Chordata; class Mammalia; order Perissodactyla; family Rhinocerotidae; genus Ceratotherium; species Ceratotherium simum. The sequence continues at coordinate 2,323,395 of NC_141938.1, read as the reverse complement.
CAGCCGGGAGCACACAGTGAGGAGTGCACTGTCCCGCTCACCGTCCGGTTCCCTTCTCCCTCTGCAGGGCGAGTGGAAGCCCCGGCAGATCGACAACCCAGATTACAAGGGCACGTGGATCCACCCAGAGATCGACAACCCCGAATACTCCCCAGATAGCAACATCTACGCCTATGAAAACTTTGCTGTACTGGGCCTGGATCTCTGGCAGGTGAGACATAGAGGGAAGAGGAGGATTCCTAGGGGACTTCAGGTGCTCCGAGTCACGCAGGAGGAAAGGGACAGGGGTAGCATTGAACCCTAGGCAGGTCTGACCCCAAGGTGGTGCTCTCTCTGAAGAATTTCTTGCTCTGTCTCTATGGAGTTGTCACAGCAGCCACTTACAGGTTCTTTTTACGTGCCAGGTACTTCTCCTAGTACCTTTATGCAGATCAACCCTGTTAACTGCTCCCAACAACCTAGAAGGTAATTAGATAACTCCATTAGAAAATTAGCTTCATGGGACTAAACTTTTGTTTCTTTTTTACTGATACACCTTTTGTGCCTAGAATGGCACATAGTAGGAACTGGAACAATGCTTGAACAAGGAGTGAGACCCCATCTTACAGAGGAAGAAACTGAGGTGCAGGGAAGTGACCAGCCCGAGGTCATACAGGCAGGAAATGGTGGAGCTGGGGTTCGAACCCAGGTTATGTGTGTTTTAACCGCAGTTAGACTGCAGCGTTGTGTAGTGGTTATGGGGACGTGGGTAGGAGCCCTGTCCAAGGCCAGGACCATCGGGTGCCCCCTCTGACCATCCCTCCCTCTCTCCCCCTGTCCCCCCAGGTCAAGTCTGGCACCATCTTTGACAACTTTCTCATCACCAACGACGAGGCGTATGCAGAGGAGTTTGGCAACGAGACGTGGGGCGTCACGAAGGTAGGCCCAGGATCCGGTCCTGGGCTGGGGGTGGGCAGGGCTGGCACGTGGGGGCCAGGTCCTGAGCGTGTGGTCTGCACGCAGGCGGCGGAAAAGCAGATGAAGGACAAGCAGGACGAGGAGCAGAGGCTAAAGGAGGAGGAGGAAGACAAGAAGCGTAAGGAGGAGGAGGAGGCGGACAAGGAAGATGAGGACGACAAGGAGGAGGACGAGGACGATGAGGACGACAAGGAGGAGGATGAGGAGGAAGACGCTGCCGCTGGCCAGGCCAAGGATGAGCTGTAGGGGCCGTGCCACCGCCTCCGGGGCTGGACTGAGGCCTGAGCGCTCCCGCCGCAGAGCCGGCCACGCCAAATAATGTCTCTATGAGACTGGAGAACTTTCATTTTTTTCCAGGCGGGTTCTAATTTGGGGTGGATTTTAGTTTTGTTGTTCCCGCTTTTTTTTTTTTTTTTTTTTTAACCTGGTGTTTTGTCTTGTTCTCCTTTATCCTCATCCCGGGGCTCTCATCTTTCTTGATTGACATCTTTGCCACCTTCTGGTCCCTTCTTTCCCCAGATCCCTTAGTTCCTTTCCAATCTGGGGGCATGAGGGGTGTGGAGGAGAAGCCCCAGGCCCGAGATTCCATCTGCTCTCAGTCCTGGCTCCCAGAGCGGGGCAGGAGAAGAGGGTGGCGTCCCCAGTCGCCCAGCACTGAGCAAGAATGGGGCTCCTAGGCCCTGAGCTCTAGGGCGTGAGCTCTGACCTCCCCACCCCCTCCCTTTCTCCCCTGCTCCCGGGACTGGGTCACTTCTGGGTGGGGCAGCGGGTTCCAGCTCGGTTCACACTGAGAATGTAAGAACTACAAACAGAATTTCTATTAAATTAAGTTTTGTGTCTTCCTCCTGTGTCTCCTTTTGGGGGAGGTGACTCTTGAGTAAGACTCATTTTTCAGCCACTAAAGTTGGCTGAGTGTCCCATAAGGTTAGAGGGGCCCTTGTTTACCCCCACAACCCCAGACTAGTGGGAGAAAAGTAACTTTTAAATGCCATTACAGATATTCCACGTATTAACTCAGAGTTCTTGCACCAAAGCAATGAGTTTTGGTTCTAGTACCAATTCAGTTTGAGGAGACTGAGGTCCACAATCTGGTAAGAGGTGGGGCACGGGTATGAACCCACACCTGAGCCACCGTCTCATCCTGTCCCTGTTACTGAACCATACATATTTCTTACCTATCAAGGTAAGGCAAGACTGGGTAGAGCGATTGGACAATTTTAAAGATTTTCTTAATACCAGCCAGTGGTAAAAGCTATTAATTCCTTTATAATCAAGGAGGTCGGCTCAGAGACAGTATATAGCTTGTCCGTGGTCTTCAGTGGTGAAGTTGGGATTTGAACCTCTTGAAGGGAAAGGTGGCCCTGAGGGAGGGTGCAGAGACGGCAGAGTGGTGTCTGGGCCCCTGAGGCTGGCCTAAGGTCCACAAGGCTGCCACTGAAGGCCTGTGAGTGGTTGGAAGCTGATGTCCCTTGTTGCAGGAGAGAGGTAGGAAGCCCTCAGCTGAGCCTGGCCTATTCTGGTAGAAGCTTCTGTGCCAGGGCATGCAGTGAAGGGAGAGGCAGCAGGACCTGGTTACAGTGGGGCAGTGGGTGAGGTATCATGTGACTGCCTGGTGCCCAGCTTGAATGGAAACTCAGAAGTTTGGAGGCAGGCAAGGGTCAGAGCAGGATAGGGCCCCTGCCCCCCCAACCAGCTGTGAGATAAGCCCACCCTCACCTCCATCCAGTCCCCCAAGCCCCGTCTTCAGCTTTGGCCAGCCAACCCTTTAATTCCTTGTTCCTTGGATGGGCCTCCTTCAAGTTTCTGTCCTGTGGCCCAGCCCCAGCCCTCTGGGAAGCCTGCAGAGTTGTGTATCCAGGGCAAGTTGAGGGAATTCTGTATTCAATGTAGGGAGACCTTGAAAGTTAACATCTTCCTTAAATACTTTGGGGATCAGACTGGGGATAGTGGGGTGGGACAGCAGAGAACTGGGAGACCCAGGAACTAGAACTGCAGGTTCCTTCCCCAAATCCAGCTGTCCCTCAGGAATGAACGACGCCACCAAATGGCCCGGTGTCCTTGCTTCCACGGCCAGACTTGTTCCTTAGAATTTCCACTTTTCAGTGCTTGACAGGGTTCCTGTCAGGGTGGCCAGACCAGAATAAAACTCATTTGGGAGCAGCAAAAAAACACGAACAAGGATTTTATGGAAGAAATACAAATATTTAGAGCAAGTACATGAAAAATTTTGTTCAACGTTATCCACAAATAACAAGCTAATAAGGGCGTGAAAGTGGGGACCCCGGAGCCATTTTGTGGCCGCATGACGTCACCGCTAACGGGCATGGCGTCACTCGCAAGAAGCCACGTGATGGGTGTGCGCGCTGAGCGAGAAGCCCCCTCCCCTCCCGCGGAGCGGTGTCTAATCTGCGCATGCCTGGGCCGAGGGCGCTCTCGTGCGCATGCCTAAGGAGGCCAAGGGGGCGCGCGCAGGTCACGTGCTCTGGTGGTCGGCGCGCGCACCGCTTGCCCCGGAAGCGGTAGGCGTGCGGCGCGGCTGGGCGCTAAGATGGCGGCGGCGTGAGTTGCATGTTGTGTGAGGATCCCGGGGCTGCCGCGTCGCTCGGGCCCCGCCATGGCCGTCACCATCACGCTCAAAACGCTGCAGCAGCAGACCTTCAAGATCCGCATGGAGCCTGACGAGACGGTGCGAGCCGGGCCGGAGCCTGGGGGCGGGAGCGACGGGTGCCGGGCGTGGGGTGGGGGCGGGGAGGTCGGGATCCCGACGGGAGGGGCGGGGAGGTCGGCGCGGGCCGGGCCCTGCCCACCCTGCCCGACTTTCCGGGACCCCCCGATGGTGCCCAGCCTAGCCCAACCCCTGGCGACTCCACTTGGGCGGTGCTCAGGGGCTGGGCTCCGGGCGAGGCCCCACCCCCGGGCGCCCGCCAGGCTCCGGCTCCAGTGTCAGCGCCCTCGCGGGGCGCGGGAGCCGCAGGCTCAGATTCCCGGCCCCGCCGCGCTCTCCGGGACGGGGGCTCCGAGCTCCCAGCTTTGCAGGCGTCTCCTCGGGACGCTGGTGGCCGAACCTGGGAGTAGTGACCAGGAGATGCCGAGTGGTGACGGCAACGACGACGATAATGACAATAAACCGTGTGCGTTTCAGTGGTCTGTGTTTGCTGGCCGTTTATTCTTTTCCAGTCGCAGAGCGCTGTAGTGTTGTTATCTTACTAAATGTGCAAAACAGGCTTGTCATTTGGGCCTCTGACTCGCCCTAATTTGCAGATGCGGAAATCTAGGGGTTGAGGCACTGTGCCATAGTCGCGGACAGCAAGTTACGGCAGAGCTGGGATGCAAATTCGCTCCTGCTCGTGTGAGAGCCCCTGGTCTGAACGTTATGTTGCCTTTTTAGCTGGAAGAGACTTAGGACGTCACAAGTATATCAAGTGTCTGACTATGTCCTTGGTGTTTTTTGCACAACTACGTCATGAGAGAGACGTTGAAGTCCACTTTTGGTGGGAGAGGAAACACTCTTTTTTTTTGTCCCGACCAACTGTTTGACTTGCAGCAAGTTACTTAACCTCTCTGTGCCTTGTTTTCTCAAATACTGTAAAATGAGGCTAATGATGTCCATGTCATACAGTTATTATGAGGCTCTAAAAGCGTGATGTGTATACGTTTATGAAAGCGCTATCACCTTACGATGCATTCAGTAAAAACACCGTTGTCAGTAGTGTGGAATGAGGAACCCTTACATCTGCCCCTGTATTTTGATATACTTTTCATCATACTCTTCGCCGTCTGAGATATATATTTGTTTTCTTCATCTCCCCACATTAGTGTCACCTCCATGAGCGCAGGGACTTGCGTGAAGTTCTGTTCCCTGCTGTGCTTCTCAGTGCCTGAAACAGCCCCTGATCCATAACGAGTGCTCAGTAAATACCCTGCTGAGTGGTGAGATGAAGGAACAAACTCAAATCCAGCGTGCTTGACTACGAAGTGTAGCCTCTGCCGTCAGGGCCAGCAGCCTCTCCCCCCAAGCTAGGAAGGGAGAGAGACTCTTGGGGTTTGCAATGACTGTCCCCGTCCCTGCAGGTGAAAGTGCTAAAGGAAAAGATAGAAGCTGAGAAGGGTCGTGATGCCTTCCCTGTGGCCGGACAGAAACTCATCTATGCTGGCAAGATCTTGAGCGATGATGTCCCCATTAGGGACTATCGCATCGATGAGAAGAATTTTGTGGTCGTCATGGTGACCAAGGTGGGTGTAGTGTGCTCGTTGGAAGGGTGGGTGGATTAGCTGGGGAGCTGGCAGAGAGCTGTGTGTGCCCAGGAGAGATTAGCCGTGAACAGGCGGGGCTGAGATGGGGCGGGGTGTGGGCGCTAGATAGGGATACTGATGTCTGCTCTCTTTTTCTGGGTGTCACAGGCCAAAACTAGCCCAAGCACTTCAGTACCCCCAGAGGCCTCACCCACTGCTGCCCCAGAGTCCTCCACAACCTTCCCTCCGGCCCCTGCCTCAGGCATGTCCCAACCCCCACCCACCGACAGAGAGGACAAGAGCCCATCAGAGGAATCAGTCCCCACGACGTCCCCGGAGTCCGTGTCAGGGTAAGGCAAGGAGCGGCAGTCCCAGCTTGGGCCCTGTTCTCCCAGCATGTTCCAGCGCCCACTTATGTGATCCCACACACCTGGGGGGAGGGCAAGCAGCCAGAAGCCAGGGTCCGATTTCTCTTTCTTGAATTTGCAGCTCTGTTCCCTCTTCAGGTAGCAGCGGGCGAGAGGAAGATGCGGCCTCCACGCTAGGTGGGTGGGTGGACCCCAGGGCAGAGTGACTGGGCGCCCCAGCCACCAGCTGGGCCCTGTATGGGTGTGGGAGGGCCTGGGAGCTGTCCTCTCTCCTTGGTGACCCAGGCCTCGCTGCTCCCTCCACAGTGACGGGCTCAGAGTATGAGACGATGCTGACGGAGATCATGTCCATGGGCTATGAGCGGGAGCGTGTCGTGGCCGCCCTGAGAGCCAGCTACAACAACCCCCACCGGGCCGTGGAGTATCTGCTCACGGTGAGGGGGGCTGCTGCTTCCTGGGGAGGCCTCGAGGGAGGACGTGGGCTTCAATGCTCTGGGGGGTGGTCAGGGAGGCAAAACCTGCCCCCAAAAATATTTGGGTCGTGGTTCCAGCCAGGAAGGCTTCCTGCGGGAGGCTGCACATGAGCAGCGGGTGGGGGAGGGAGGGAGGTGGAGGGAGGGCCCAGGCCTCACCTGTCTCCTGCCAGGGCTGAGCACGCAGGAGGGAGATGGTGGGCGGTCTGTGTGTTGGAACTAAACGGGACCCCCGACAGGGAATTCCTGGGAGCCCTGAGCCGGAACCCGGTTCTGTCCAGGAGAGCCAGGTGTCTGAGCCGCCGACCACAGAAACAGGTGAGTGGACTGGGAGCCGTTCGTGGGGGGTTGTCTGCTGTCGAGACATCTGATCCCCCCCCCCCCCCCCCCCCCCGTGCTTCTGGGAGTCCAGTGTGGTATCTGACCACACACCTTGTTCCTGCCAGCGGGAGAGAACCCCCTGGAGTTCCTGCGAGACCAGCCGCAATTCCAGAACATGCGGCAGGTGATTCAGCAGAACCCGGCACTGCTGCCGGCCCTGCTCCAGCAGCTGGGCCAGGAGAACCCTCAGCTTTTGCAGGTACGGCTCTGGGGGCGGAGCCCGTGCAGGCACAACCCCTCCCCTGTGGGTGCCGCAGCCCCAGAGAGCGAGCCTGGCCTGGCCTGGCGTGTCGGAGTCTGTCTGTATTTGGAAAGTGAGACTTAGCCCCCCGCTGCTTCCTGCGACCTAATGCCCTGGGCCTACCCAGCTTCGTGTAGTCCTCCCCGCCACCCTGTGAGGTGCAGGTGTGTCGCCCCCCACAGAGGAAGACGCCAGAGGTCTGGAGCAGCTGGGCGGCTGGTGGAGTGTGTGTCTCGTCCAGCCGCTGCATCCTCTGCTTTTCCTTCTGGGTCTTGTGGCTCTGGCTGTGGCTTGGCTCTGCATACAGGTGGTGCTTCATGAATGTCTAGAGTGTTGCCTGGCAGCCCCCAGGACCGCTGTGCCCCTGTTGGCTCTGGCACCACTCTGCTCAGCAAGGCTCCATCCTGTCCTTGAAGGCTCCTAGGCAGAGGCGCAGTGTCCCCAGGTGTGACGGTCCTCTGGGTCCTCTGTGAAGGCCTGCCTTTCCTGGTCTGGGAGCCGTTGTCCACTGCTTTTCCCCCTACCTCTCGGGCTCTTGTGGTGGCTCCTCCTGCTCACCCCTCCCGATGTTAGAGGGCCTAGGCTGCAAACCTTTCTGTTCATTATCTGCACTTGGTCCTTCCCACATCTTGTCTTGGGGCTTTCAGTCTGGTGACCCCAAATCTGTGTCACCAGCCCAGACCTGTGGATGCCACGCTCATCCATGGCTGACTTGCTTGATGCCTTTGTTATAGTACTTTCTAGATGTCTAAGACTTCAGAACAGATCCTCCTCCCAGCCTTCCCCATCCCCACAGGGAGCAGCCTGGGGTTGCTCAAGCCCCAAGCCCTGGGGGCCTGCTGGGCCATCCATCGCCTTTCCTGTCTGCTCTGCTTCCAGAACATTTCACTCAGCCCAGCCCTGCGCTCCCCCTCCGTGGCTGCCGCCTCATCTCCCTCTGGGTTCCCTGGCAGCCGCCGCCCAGGCCTCTGCTTCTGCACAGCCCCAGGGTCCATTCTGCACCAGGAGCCAGATTTCTGAAAAAGCACTTTTTTCCTCGATGTGAACATTGTCAGATATACCTTAAACTAGAGAGAGTTGTATCAGAACCCCCAAATACATGACACTCAGATGAGTTAATCTTTTTGAAAAGTACACAGATCGAGTCTTTCTGTATGAGTCTTTCTGTATTTAACCGTCACCAGCATGGTGTCCCATTGCACTAGAAGGTGCTAAAAGAAAGCAGGTCTGGTCCCTGCCTTCCTCTCTGATCTGCTTCTTCCTCCTGCCTTTCCTTGTTTACTGTTTTTTGCCACATGGGTCTTCTGTTTCTGGGATTTGCCGTATGCATCCCCACCCCCGGGCTTTTGCACTTGCTGTTTGCGCTTCCTGAAGGAAACTTCCCTCCCCATCTGGCAGGTCACAGATGCCTCCCTCCTGGCCTGCAGTGTCTTTTCTTGCCCAAGGTCTGCCCTACTATGTGCCCGGCCCAGTATTTACCTTGTAAATAATTGTCCATCTATTTGCTTATGGCCCAGCTCCCCACCCTGGGACATCAGCTCCACCAAGACAGGGCCCGTGTCCACTGCTGTGTTGCTGTTTGACCAGAACAGACACTCTAAATATTTGCTGAGGGAATTTTGAAAAAGCAAGGGCTGTGATGGGCCTGGGGAGGGGGCACGAGGGCTGTGGGTCACCGTCCCTTCCCCTCTGTCTCCCACAGCAAATCAGCCGGCACCAGGAGCAGTTCATCCAGATGCTGAATGAGCCCCCCGGGGAGCTGGCGGACATCTCAGACACGGAGGGTGAGGTGGGCGCCATAGGCGAGGAGGCCCCGCAGATGAACTACATCCAGGTGACGCCACAGGAGAAGGAGGCCATAGAGCGGGTAAGAGGCTTGGCTGAGGGCGGCCGGCGGGGGCCAGGCCCACCCCCGCTCACCGCCCCCTCCTCTTCCTGCAGTTGAAGGCCCTGGGCTTCCCCGAGAGCCTGGTGATCCAGGCGTACTTCGCTTGTGAAAAGAATGAGAACTTGGCTGCTAACTTCCTCCTCAGTCAGAACTTTGATGATGAGTGATGCCGGGAGGCCAGGCTGCCCACTGCCCCCACCCTGCCCCCAGCTCCACAAAAGTTTTATAAAAGAAAAATATATATATATATTCATGTTTATTTAAGAAGTGGAAAAAAATCAAAAACTTTAAAAAAAACCCACTCCCACCCTCCTGAAGTGGCCCCCATTCCCATCTTGGCCTGAGAAGACCCGGCCAGACAGCTGTCCCCCTCCCCCGCCCCCGCCCTGCCTGCTTGAAGGAGCTGGCAGGACTGCAGGCGACAGATGGGCCCCTCTTGGCCTCTGTCCCAGCTCCCTGCAGCCAGATGGAGAGGCGGCTGCTTGCTTCCCCATCCCCCGAAGAGCCCCCGAGACCTCCCCCCTCCCTCTTCCAGGGTGAGGCCCCAGACTTTCACCTCTCACTGGAGTGGCCCAGACCTTTCCGTGTGGAGTGAGCACTCCCAGGCCCTCCCCAGTCTGGCCTTGGCCTGCAGCCCCGGCCGGGGAGGAGGAAGCCGGCTTGTCCCCCTGGGGAAGGGTAACATCCAAGCCACTCTGGAGGTCGAGGCCCCCCCACCCCGGACAGGACTGTGTCTCTGATAAAGGTTTTGAAGTGAATAAAGTTTTAAAATGCAGCCCTGTGGTGTGTGCCTGCTGGGGCTCCCCACTCCCACTCGGCTGGGCCAGGGGCTAGTTGGGCACGGGCAATGCAGGAATGCCGAGGAGGGGCAGAGGGGGGCTCCCAGTGCCTCCTCCCCCCTCGAAGCTGTCTCCTTTCCAGGCGGGGGCCCAGCCCCAGCTCAGCCTTGGCAGGGCTGCTGCTCCCGCCCCCCACCATCTCACCACAGTCTGTTGTGGCTCCACTTGTCCCCTGGTAATTGGCTAATTACTGGAGATTAATGTTGGTAAACAGAAGCCTTCTTCTCCTGTGCCATCTGCTCCTGCATTATTTTCCCCACTGCATCCCCCTTTCTCTCTCCCTGAAGCCCCAGTTAGTGGCGTGGCCTCGAGTCCTGGAGTGAGAGCCTGGTGCAGGGTTCCGAAGCCCCAGGTGTTGGGGAAGGAGCCAGGGGGCCCGGGGCGGGGCACAGTGAGAGACGCAGAGCCTCCAGGGCTGGGGCCTTCAGGCAGCAGGTTTTATTGGGGACGGACACAGCTCAGGAGCTGGGGGCCACGGAGGCTGCTGGGTCCTGGGTGGCACTGGCAGCCATGGCGGCAGCTCGGGCCTCCCTCTTTCGTCGCTGTTTTTCCTCTTTGAGGCGCTTGCGCTGCTGCTTGTCCAGGTCCTGCAGCAGCTCCTGGAAGCGGGCGCTCCTCGGGTCCACGTGGTAGCCCAGGCGCTCCTGGGCCTCCGCCTGCAGCCGGGCCCGCCGCTCCTTGTCCGCCTGCTCCTTCTCCCTGCGCTCCTGCTGCTGCCGCCGCCAGCTCTCGATCATCTCGGGCATCTTGGCCATGCGCTCTGCGATGAGCTGCTCCCTGTGGGGGCGGGTGGGTGGGCGGTGAGGGCAGGACCCCCCCCCCTGCCAGAGGAGAGCTCATCTGCCCACATCCTGCCTCTCCCAGCTGCCCCAGGGACATGAGAAACTGCGCCCGACTCAGCTCCCCATTAACTGTCAGGAAGTCTTGACAAGGACCAACACAGGCAGGAGCGGTGAGCCTGTGCGTGACTTTGAGCACAGGACAGCGCTGAGCCCAGCGCCCCCAGGAGCAGCCTGGAGCCCGCCCAGCCTTTCCCTGAGCTGTCCCGCGCCGTCCATCCACGTGCCACGCACCACGCCCACAGCTCGCTCCTCCAGCCGACGCACCACTGAGCAGCTGCTGCGTGCCAGGCCCAGTGCCAGGCACCAGGGGGGACCTTTCCCTCCAGTGCTCTGAGTTTGTGGGTGCAGCTGCAGCCCCACAACAGGGTTTTCCAGCCGGGATGGGGCCGACACGGGTGATCAGGTTCACATTGCAGCTCTGCGGTTCACTGCCTGGCCGACTCTGGCCGACTGACTCCACGTTCTCAGACCTCAATTTCCTCATCTCTAAAATGGGGGTGAGCCGCTCTTCCTCACGTTAAACACCAGGAACACACTGGCCTGCTCCTCCAAATCGCCTGCCTCGACTGTTGCCCCTGCCCTGCAGGAAATGGCACCACTCAGATGCCCCTGGTCTTGCCTGCAGTCTTCCCTCAAGTCTAATCCTTCAGCCCTGCTTCCCGGTTTGACCTCGGCCCCTGATTCCAGGCTGCATCACCTCCCACTCTGAGGTCCTGGCTGTTCCTTAAGGCACGTTCCTACCTCAGGGGCTTTGCACCAGCTGTTCCCTCTACCGGGAACACTCTCCCTAAGATCTCCCCACGGCCATGTCTGGTCATTCAAGGCTCTCCTTAAACAAGAAGTCCTCAAAGAGGCCCGAGGCCTCCTAAACCAAAGCCGCCCTCTGGCACGCACTCTTCACCTAATTTTATCTTCCTAACTGTTCTCTGGCGCCAACTGAAGTTATCTTGTCTGTTCTGTTCCTCGCCCGGGACAAGGCCTTGCACACTGCGGGCGCTCAGTGAGGACTTGCTGATGAATGCCTAAGTGAACGGTTACCGCGAAGGCGGCTGTGGGCTCGGCCAGCCTGCACCTGCACACCCCCGATGAGCGCCGGGCAGTCGGCGCCGGCGGGGGGCCCCGCTCGCCGCGGGCCCGCGCACGCACCTGGCCTGCCGCTTCTGCTCCTCGGCCAGCTGCTGCGCCCGCAGCGACTCCTGCATGGCCGCCAGGCTCGGGCACCACTCGCGCTCCTCCGCCTCCAGCTCGCGCAGCTGTTCCCGCGACGGCCACAGCGATCCGGCGGCCACCCCGGAGGCCGCGCCGTGCCGCGCGAACTGCTTGGCCGCGTAGCGCGGCCCCCGCTGCCAGCGCGGGGTCAGCGGGTCGTCTGGGTCCGGCCACCAGGGCCCCGGCGAGCGGCGCGGGGGCGGCGGCGCCCGGTAGCCACGGGAGCCCGGGCCCAGGGCCGCCGCCAGCCCGAGAAGGCCGCGCGCCCGCTGCACGGGCGCCGCCATCTTGGCCTGCGGGGTCCTCGCGCGCCGGCGGGCTGGCCGCGGCGCTGCCTGCGCGCGCGGGCCGAGGGCGGGGCCGGGAGGTCGCTGCCTGCGCGCGCAGGCCGAGGGGCGTGGGGGGGGTCACTGTCTGGGCGCGCGGGCCGGGGGCCGGGGGCCGGGGACCTGGGGTGGCGGGGGTGGGGGTCGCTGCCTGCGCGCGCGGGCCGAGGGGTTAATGTATCTCTATACGTCTTCAGGTATAATTTTGGATGTTATTTTAGCAGTTGTTTGTTAAAATCGTATTTAAAATTAAAATATTTAAATAGCATTTATTTTTTATTTTAAAATGTAAATATTTAAAATTTATTTTAAACAACCATTTCAATAGTTATTTAAAACATTTAAATATTTCAATTTGAAGTTCCGTCTGCATATTACTTTATATTTTAATTTGAATGTTTAAAAGCTATTTAAAATGTTCATTAAGATATTTAAATGTTAAACACTTATTTAAATTTGTTCATAACATGAAATATTTATTTTGTGCTTTTTAGTATCTTAGTTACAATTTTTATTTTAAGTAATTATGTAAAACCTTACCTAGATAGTTATTTTAAATATTTAAATTTCTATTTTAAAAAATTTATTTAAAGTGGTATCATTTAAGATATTTATGTAGAAATTTTATTTTAAATTTTATTGTAAATATTTAGTTACTTTATACCTTTTAATTTAATTTTTTATATTTTAAAATGTTTGATTGTGGTGCAGAAATTAAACACTATTTTACAAAAAAGATTTCAGCCTTAAAAGGGAAGGAAATTCTGACCCATGCTACAACGTGGATGAACCTGGAGGACGTTATGTGAAATGAAATAAGCCAGTCACAAAAGGACATGTATTGTTTGATTCCACGTATATGAAATCCCCAGAGGAGTCAGATTCGTAGAGACAGAAAGTAGAATGGTGGTTGGCAGGGGCCAGGAGACGGCGAATGGGAGTTATTGCTTAATGGGGACAGAGTTTCTGTTTGGGATGATGAAAAAGTTCTGGAGATGGATGGTGGTAATGGTTGCACAACATTGTGAATGTGCTTAATGCCACTGAACAGCACACTTAAAAATGGTTAAAATGGTAAATTTTATGTAACATATGTTTTATCACACACACACACAAAGAGAATTGCAGCTTGCTCTGTGAGCCGGGAAGCCAGAACAAGAATGTTCCTATACGCAGCACCATATACATTATGTATATCAACCCCAAGCTGGCAGCAACCCACACCTCAGACCTTCCACAGTGGAATGGATACCTAAATTTTGATGTTTCAGCCAATAGCACACTGCACAGGAATGCAGGAGCAGAAATTACAGCTGCTCACAACACCGGGGATCACTCTTACGTCATATGCCACAGAGGAAGTGGGACCTGAGGGATTCCTTGTCATAAAGGAGTATTTTTCATTGTGTAAAGTTTACACAAATGGTCTTTTTTACATCAAGTTGAAAAATCCCGGTGTCATTATGGATGCACACCTTAAAGATTAACGAATGATTAAAAAAAACGAGGCAGTGATCATTCTGGAAGTCCAGATTGGAGGCCTCTGGTGGGGATGAGGGGACATCTGGGTGGTGGCCACATGGCGGGCAGGGGGTCCGCTTTGTAACAGGTTGCTGAGCTGGTCATTCACGTTCTGTCTCCTTTTTTCTGAGCAGACTGTGTTCGATGTTATTTCTTGATCTGGGCTACAGCAATGCCTGGGTTATAATTATTCTTTCAGCTGTATATAACTGTGTGTGTTGCACACTTTCCTCTAGATTTATGACATTTCACAATTTAAAAAATGAAAATACAATAAAAAGGATTGTAGTGAGCAGTCTTACTCCCACCTGTCTCCCATCCTCCTCTTCCCTGTCTGAGCGCCTCCCTCCCACTTGTGTTAGTTTCTTATATGTGCTAGAGAGTTGCTTTATACATTCTTAAAATTTTATTGAGGTCATATTGGCTTATAACACTGTGTAAATTTCAGGTGTACGTTATATTTCAGCTTCTGTGTAGACTGCATGGTGTTCACCAATAGTCTAGTTTTTATCCATCACCTAATGAATCACTTCATAAGGACAGAGCAGTACAGTCACTATGTCATCTCCCAGGTTTAACAAGTATTAACGCTTTGGCTCGATTGCTTCAGATCTTTTTTTTAAAATCCCTTTTATTTATTTATTTATTTATTTTTTGTGAGGAAGATCAGCCCTGAGCTAACATCTGTGCTAATCCTCCTCTATTTGCTGAGGAAGACCGGCTCTGAGCTAACATCTATTGCCAATCCTCCTCCTTCCCCCCCATCCCCAAAGCCTCAGCAGATAGTTGTATGTCATAGTCGCACATCCTTCTAGTTGCTGTATGTGGGATAAGGCCTCAGCATGGCGGGAGAAGTGGTGCATTGGTGCGCGCCCGGGATCCGAACCAGGGCCGCCAGCAGTGGAGCACGTGTGCTTAACCGCTAAGCCATGGGGCTGGCCCTAAATTCCTTTTATTTTTTTAAAATAAATTTTACTTTTTTTTTCTTTTTTTGTGAGGAAGATCAGCCCAGAGCTAACATCCGATGCCAATCCTCCTCTTTTTTGCTGAGGAAGATCGGCACTGGGCTAACATCCGTGCCCATCTTCCTCTACTTTATATGGTACGCTGCCACAGCATGGCTTGACAAGCGGTGTGTTGGTGCGTGCCCGGGATCCGAACCCGGGCCGCCAGCAGCGGAGGGTGCACACTTAACTGCTACACCTTGGGGCCAGCCCCTACATTTTTTTGTTGTTGGTTATTTTATTTGTGAGGAAGATCAGCCCTGAGCTAACATCCACGCTAATCCTCCTCTTTTTGCTGAGGAAGACCAGCTCTGAGCTAACATCTATTGCCAATCCTCCTCCTTTTTTTCCCCAAAGCCTCAGTAGATAGCTGTATGTCATAGTTGCACATCCTGCTAGTTGCTGTATGTGGGACGCGGCCTCAGCATGGCTTGACAAGCAGTGCATCGATGCACACCTGGGATCCGAACCCGGGCCGCCAGCAGAGGAGTATGTGCACTTAACCACTACCATGGGGCCAGCCCCCCCCTACATTTTTTTTTAAAGGAAGTTTTTTAATTTTTTTGTGAAGAAGATCAGCCCTGAGCTAACAACCAATGCCAATCCTACTCTTCTTTTTTTTTTTGCTGAGGAAGACTGGCCCTGGGCTAACATCCGTGCCCATCCTCCTCTACTTTATATGGGACGCCGCCACAGCATGGCCTGACAAGTGGTGCATCAGTGCGTGCCCAGGATCCAAACCTGTGAACCCTGGGCCGCCAAAGGGGAGTGAGTGCACTTAACTGCTGCGTCACTGGGCCAGCCCTGTCCTTCCTTTTCAAGGCTGAATCATATTCCATCACATGTATTTGCCACATTTTGCTTATCTGTTCATCCATCAATGGACACTTGAGCTGCTTCCATCTTTTGGCTGTTGTGAATAATGCTCCTATGAACAAGGGTGGACAGAGGTTATTTTTAATGAAAAAATAGAATAAAAATATCAGACTCGCTCACATGTAGTCAGGGTAAGTAGTGTTTGGTAAAACTTTTATTTGCCTCATATGCATGCATGTATGTACCAGTGTTCCCATTGCAATTGATGCTGGTGAACCTGCCCCAAACAGCCCGTCTTGTTATGCTCCTGGATTGCATAGAGCAGGAATTTGGGCTGGGCACAGCGGCGATGGCTTGTCTCTGCTCCATGCTGCCTGCAGCCCCAGCTGGGAAGAATTTAAAGTTGAGTGACTTGAGCCTGGCCGCCAGAATCATCAGAAGGCATCTTTGCTCATTCATGTCTTGTGATTGATGCTGGCTGGAGCCTCAGCTGGGCTCTCCGCTGGCATATTTACACAGTGGTCTCTCTGTATGGGGCGGTCGGAGCTTCCTCACAGCATGGCGGCTGGATCCCAAGTGAAGAAGTCTGAAGCGCATGGCGTTTCTATGACTGAGTATCGGCAGTCACATGACACCGTTTCTGCTGTATTCTGTTGGCTGAGCCAGTCACAAAGGTTGTTCAAGGGGAGGGGTCAGAGACTTTGTCACTCCATCAAAAGATTGTCAAGGTCACATTGTCAAAGTCACATACAAAGGATTGTATGTAGAGCATGTAGGAGGGGACATATCGTTGAGGCCTCTTTGGAAAGTACAATCTCCCACCTCTGGTTCACAGTGTAAAATGTATTTCTTACTGCGCAGAGTGGTAAAAAAAGTTTGAAAACAAAATCTCTGGGGGCCGGCCCCATGGCAGAGTGGTTAAGTTCGGTGTGCTCCACTTGGGTGGCCTGGGCTCGTGGGTTCGGATCCTGGGCACGAACCTACACCACTCGTCAGCCATGCTGTGGTCACGACCCACGTACAAAATAGAGGAGGATTGGCACAGCTGTTAGGTCAGGGCAAATCTTCCTCAGCAAAAAAAAAGAAAGAAAGAAAGAAAGAAAAAATCTCTGCTCGATATTGTGCATGGTGTGAATAAACTAATTATTCCGTCAGGCGGTTTTGATGGACATTCATTTCCAGTTTTTCTTGATTGCAGAAGTGGTGCTGCAATGGGCCTCCCTGTCGGGGTCCCCTTGTGTGGTTGAGGTCCACTGAGTGAAGAGCGTGAGGCAGGGGCCGGCCACGCAGGCCTTCCAGGCCATGGTGAGCGATTCTGGGTTTCTTCCGAGGGCAGTGGGGAGCCATGGGAGGTCTTTGAGCAGAGGAGTGATGGATATGGCTTATGGTTCTCCTCTGGCTGCTGAACAGAAAGGACGTTGAGTGGGTCAGCATGGAGAACAGGAAGACCCATTGGGAGGCAGAAAGGCCATGTGGTCCCTGACGGGCACTGGTCTCGGGGCCTTTACACTACTTCTGCTGTTACCAGCAGTTGTTGCCTCTACTCCGGGGACCTTTGAAGAGAGAGGAAATGAAGTAGAGATGGTCCCTGACCTGGAACAGCACACAGTCTTGTGGGTGAGACACACCGAGACTTATAAAGGAGGTGCAGGAGGAAGCCAGTGCCCGGAATGGGGCTCACAGGCAGTCAGGTGCGGGACCTTGAGCCGCAGTTTCCTCCCAGGCCAGGACACTTGGGAACTGCTCTGAAAACCACCAGCCTAGAGGTTGAGAGTAGTCACCCTGGTATCAAACCAGCCTGGGCCGAGTTTCAGCCGCTGGCCCGGGCTCTGCTCACAGCGGGGACCACATGGTCAAGGGGGGCGGGGGGGCTTCGGAGGGCGGGCCTTAAACCGAGGTAAAATTCACACAACGTGAAATTAATCATTTTAAAGTAAACAATTCAGGGCCGACCCCATGGCTTAGTGGTTAAGTGCTTGCGCTCCGCTGCTGGCGGCCCGGGTTCGGATCCCGGGCGCGCACCGATGCACCGCTTCTCCGACCATGCTGAGGCCGCGTCCCATATACGGCAACTAGAAGGATGTGCAGCTATGACATACAACTATCTACTGGGGCTTTGGGGGGAAAAATAAATAAATAAAATTAAATTCTAAAAAAAAAAAGTGAACAATTCAGTGGCATTTAGTACATTCACAATGTCGTGCAATTACCACCTCTCTCTCTTCTAGAACATTCCCATCACCCCAAGGGGAAACTCCATCCGCTTTAGTAATCACTCTCCATTCCCCCTCCTGGCAACAGCGATCTACTTTCGGTCTCCACCGATTTGCCCGTTCTGGACACTTCGTATCAATGGGGTCACACAACATGTGACCATTTGTGTCTGGATTCTTTTACTCAGCGCATTTTCGAGGCTCATCCATATTGGAACATGTATCAGTACTTGCGATGGCCGAAGTTGTGGCCTTCCAAAATTCGTATATTAGTGCTAAGTCTCAGTGCCTCAGAACATGGTCATATTTAGATAGAGGGTCTTTAAAGAAGTGACTAAGTTAAAAGGAGGTACTAGGGTGGGCTCCTATCCGGTATCACCGGTGTCCTTATGAAAAGAGGAAGTTTGAACCCAGACACACACACAGGAAAGGCGACCAGCTACAAGCCAAGGAGGGGGCCCTCAGAAGAAACCAACTCTGTTGACACCATCTCGGACTTCCAGCCTCCCAACTGTGAGAAATAAACGTCTGTCGTGTAAACCATCCAGTCTGTGGCGCTTTGTTACGGTGGCCCCAGCAAATTAATACAGTACTTCATTCCTTTTTATAGTTGAATGATGTTCCATCGTAGGGATTTTTTTTTTTTTTGGTAGTAGTGATAAATAAGTGACAAGCAATAGGATATATTGGAGCATATGAGGAAGCCATTTGGGGTAAAATTCACTTGGCCTGACCTTGTTTTTCCAAAAGGGCCTGACGTGGCCTGTTGAGCATGCATTGTCCATCTGCTTTAAACATTTACTGTGTCCCAAAGACAAGAATGATGCCCCTAAAGATAGGGATGTAGCTTCCCCCCGTATCAGCATTTCCTTTAGGATAAGCATCTCTTCCTGGAAACTAAGGATTTTTTTTTCTTTTGAGGAAGATTGGCCCTGAACTAACATCTGTTGCCCATCTTCCTCTTTTTTTTCTTTTTTCTCCCCAAAGCCCCAGTACATAGTTGTGTATCATAGTTGTAGAGTTGTAGCTCTTCTGTGTGGGACGCCGCCTCAGCACCGCTTGATGAGCCGTGAGTAGGTCCGTGCCCGGGATCCGAACTGGCGAACCCCGGGCTGCCAAAGCAGAGTGCTTGAACTTAACCATTACACCACCAGACCGGCCCTGAAATTAAGGATTAATTACCGACCTGCTGTGCTCACCTTGTGACCACTGACTTGCTGTGCCAGCTCAGTATCTCGTGACAGTAGTAAAAGAGACATTCCTGTCATATGTGACGTGGGCTCTTTGTTCCAAGATGCTGTATAACCACTCTGTACACCCCACTTCTTCAGAGAGCTTCCTTCTTTGGGGAAGGAAGGCTCCAGGCTAGTCCTCAGACCTGGCTCATAATAAACTCACCCCAATTTTGACTTATAGATTGATTATGGATTATTTGCATCAACAGTAGTAACAAAAGATGGAAAATAACCTAAATGTCCAAGAATAGAGGATCTGTTAAAGAAATTACTGAATGTCCGTAGGATGGAATACTATGCAGATGTTAAAAAAGAAGGGCCCTCTCCATGTCTCCATGTTCTCAGAGAAAACATGTCGCCAGGCCAGCAGCGTCAACATCGCATGGGAACTTGTTAGAAATGCAGGTTTTCAGGTTCCGTCCCAGAATCACATACTCTGTGGGTGGGCCCAGTGATCCGTGCACAAGCCTCCCAGGTGACACTGATGCGTGCTCACGTCTGAGACCTACAGCAGCCCTGAGGGGTTTTGTAAAAACACCAACGCCTGGGTCCCATCCCTGGAGATTTCAATGTAGTTGATTTGGAGCAGGGTCTGGGCATCCATTCCCTGATTAGAAAAGACTGTAACGTGCAGCCAGGAATGTGAACCACTGATACGGAGCAAACTCCCAGATAGAGTAAGTGCAAAAAGCCAGGTGCAAAAGAGTCATGTTCCAGAATGTTCTTTGCAGGATGGTGATAGTTAAAAATTGGATAATGGAGAAATAAATTTGGAGTATGTATGTGCAGTGGAATACTGCTCAGGGGTGAAACTGAAGGAACATGAAGTGGAGGACAGATGAAAGTTCAGAGAATATTTACATTATGATACCATGTATATTAAGTTTAAAATGAAACAATTTTAGGTATCCTTTCTGAATTGATACATATGTAGCAAAACTATGAATACAGGCATGTGGATTATAATGGGCCAATTCAGGGATTAGGGACAAGTACAGAGCAGTTTCTCACAGATCTGTAATCTTTTATTTCTTAATTGGGGTCATGAGTACAGGGGTGTTTGTCACATTTTTATCTATACTTATTTGAATGCCTGAAATCATTCACTTAAAAAGCAAAGGTCAGAACAAAGATATAGATTTTTTTGTGTTGTTTTTCTTTTCTTTTTCTTTTTCCGTGGTTAGAACAATCTTTAGGGGCCGGCCCAGTGAGTGGTTAAGCTCAAGTGCTGTGCTTCCGAGGCTCGGGGTTTGCAGGTTCGGACCCCGGGCACGGACCTACGCACCACTTGTCAAGCCATGCTGTGGTGGCGGCCCGCATACAAAGTAGAGGAGGATGGGCACAGATGTTAGCCCAGGGCCAGTCTTCCTCAGCAAAAAGAGGAGGATTGGCATGGACGTTAGCTCAGGGCTGATCTTCCTCACCAAAAAAAACAAAAAACAAACCAACTTTTAAACTCTAAAGTGAAGCCCCCCATTTCATCCTCTATTTCCATCCTCCCCAACAAGAAAATCCTGCTGCTCATATACAGGTAAACTGTAGCTGTAAATTCTTATCCCCCAAAAGGTCATCGCATAATAGACACCCTGTTCTGAATTTTTTTAAACTTCATTTTTCTTGGCTATCTTTCCATGTTGAAACTTAGCCAGCCTCCCCAGCCCTGTGCAGCTGTGTCGTAGGTATGGGGTCATGCCTGGGGAGTCCGGAGAACAGCGCGGAGGCCCGTGGGCTGCAGGGAGTGAGAAAGGGGGAGACGAGGGTGGGGAGGGGATGGGAGCAGGCTATGGCTGTTCCTCGAGGTGAGGTGGGAGCCTTGGAAGGGTCTGAGCGGAGGAGGGACAGGCTCGGACTCAGGTGCTCCAGGAGCCCTCTGGTGGCTGTGAGGGGAACAGACTTTGGGGGCCGGAGGCGGGAGCTGGGGGACCTGGGCGGAGGGACTGTACTGGGTCAGGTGGGAGATAATGGGGGCCGTGTCCAGGTTGGGGAGCGAGGAGCGAGTGATAAGTGGGCGGATTCTGGGTAGATTCTGAAGCAGACGGGACTTGCTATCCTATCAGAGGGGCTAGGGGCAGAGAGAGGGGTCAAGTATACTCCAAAGTTTGGGGCCTTAGCACGTGGCAGGACGCAGCTGCCATTAGCGGGGTCTAGAGGATAGCGGAAGGGCAGGCGAGGGGACGCTGAGGAGCTGAGATGGGGCGGGCTGAGTGGGCGGCGCCCGCGCACCTCCAGGTGGGGCGCCTGGGAGGCGGGTGCCCCGGGCGCGGCCGCCTGCAGTCCCGAGAGTGGCCGCCAGAGGGCGAGCGCGCCCCATCGCACGCGCAGCTCGTGGGGCGCGGGAAGCACCGGCCCTGTCGCTTCTCACGGCCGGGCCCACGGGCTGCAGCTCCTCACCTGGGTGCGAGATGGGGGCCGCGGAGGGGCCAGGGCCTGCCCCGGACCCCCCAGCCGCGCCCGGGGCCCCAAAGCCTGCAACGTGGCTCCCGCCTGTTTTATGTGTCTCCAGCACTCCAACCTCCACCCCCCACCAGGCTGCTCCCACCGCCTCCTCCCAAGCCACCTCGGGGCTCTGCAAAAATGTCACCTCCTCAGGGAGGCCTTCTCTGACCACCGCGGGGGCGGAAGCCCTCTCCCCGACCCCCTAAGGCACATCCCATTTTAGTATCTTCTTAACACTTAGAACTCTGAAATCATCTTATTTATCTTGTACTGTCTGTTTTCTGCACAACAATGTAAAATCTGCAGCAGCAAGGATCCATTTTCCGACTTATTCCCCTGTAGCCCCAGGGCTCAGAATTCTGGCCCGCCTCTAATAGGTGCTAAGGAAAAACAACAGCAATAATCTTCATCATAGCTTACTCATGGTGCTACTATGTACCAGCCTCCATTTTAAGCTCCTTACATAAATTATCTCCTCCAGTCCTCAAAACAAGCCTACCAGGTAGGGACTGTCATTATCCCCGTATTACAGAAGAGGAAGCTAAGGCCCAGAGTGGTTAGGGCACTTGACCGAGGTTGCACAGGCAGGAAGTTGGGATGTTGAGATTGAAATCTGAGAGGCCTAAACTGCAAAATCTGATTTTGCTAAACGGATGAAGGCCCCCTTAGGGCCTTTGGCATTGTGCCCCTGAGCCCCTGTCTCTAGACCTGTCCCCACAGCCCACACACCCGCAGGCCCAGCCCCCAGCCCCTGCTGGGCTGGGGGAGGGGTGGGAACCCAGCAGGCCTGGGTTTACTCTCCTCCCCAATGTGGGTTTGCAGAGGCGCCTCCCAGGCGGCCCAGGTGGGGGGCCAGGCATTAAAAGCACGTCTGGAGGACCCAGACTCCACTCGCCAGACAGCAGGGTCGACTGCCCAGGACCCTGAGCCCAGTCCCAGACTGACGGACAGATGGACAGACAGATGCTCCTCGGCCAGCTGACCACTCTCCTGAGCCTGCTCAGCGGGGCCCAGCTGCCCACAGGCTCGAGGAGGCCCCTACCTGGCCTGGCCTGGGCAGCCGGCAATCAGACCCAGGCTCCAGGCCGAGGGGCCTTGGCCCCCCCCGCGACATCCTCTGCCCTCAGCAGCTGGAAGGCCTTCTTGGGCCTGCAGAGAACCGGGCGGCTGGGGACGGGCATGCTGCAGCGCGGGCAGGACGCGGCCACCACCGTCTCTCTGCCCCTGGACCCCCAGGAAGTGGCCCAGGAGATGTGCAAGGCCGTGCCCTTCACTCAGGTGAGGGGGGGTCTGGGTTTCAGCGTTGTTGGAGCACAGGCTGTGGCGTCAGATTTGGGGTCAAGCCCTGTGTCCTTCACCAGAATGTCTCTGGTCCTGTTTCCTCCCTCATAAAATAAGGCCTATGCCTCTCCCCCCGGGGCCAGTGCAGCTGCCGCATCCTGCTCTCCCGGCTTCTGCTATCACCGCCCTGTCCCCCAAGTCTATTTTCACCTTCAGTGGCCAGAGGGAGCACCTGAGTCAGATCTCATCCCTCCTCTGCTCAGAACATTCCATGGCTCCCACCTCACTCAGAGCAAAAGCCCCATCCTTTCAGGGTCCTGCATGATCTGGCGGTCACCTCCCTGCCCTCACCTCCTCCCACTCTCCCCTGGTCCACTTCACTCCTGCCACACCAGCTGCCTCGTTTTTCCCCAGACACACCAATGTTATATTGACCTCAGGACCTTTGCACTAGCTGTTCCGTCTTCCTCTAGCAACCCCCCCCCCTTTTTTTTTGTGAGGAAGATCAGCCCTGAGCTAACATCCGTGCTAATCCTCCTCTTTTTGCTGAGGAAGACCGGCTCTCAGCTAACATCTATCGCCAATCCTCCTCCTTTTTTCCCCCCAAAGCCCCAGTAGATAGTTGTATGTCACAGTTGTACATCCTTCTAGTTGCTGTATGTGGGACGCGGCCTCAGCATGGCCGGAGAAGCAGTGCGTCGGTTCACGCCCGGGATCCGAACTCAGGCCGCCAGTAGCGGAGCACGCGCACT
The DNA here is from genome assembly GCF_057802395.1 of Ceratotherium simum simum. NCBI lineage: Eukaryota > Metazoa > Chordata > Mammalia > Perissodactyla > Rhinocerotidae > Ceratotherium > Ceratotherium simum. The sequence continues at coordinate 2,300,380 of NC_141938.1, read as the reverse complement.
TAACCGCTAAGCCATGGGGCCGGCTCTTTTTTTTTTTTTTTGTGAGGAAGATCAGCCCCGAGCCAACATCTGTTGCCAATCCTCCTCTTTTTTTTTTTTTTCGCTGAAGAAGATTGGTCCTGGGCTGACATCCGTGCCCATCTTCCTCCACTTTATATGGGACGCCGCCACAGCATGGTCCGACGAGTGGTGCATCGGTCCACATCCAGGATCCAACCCAGGCCACCAGCAGCGGAGCGCGAACACCTAACTGCTGGGCCACCGGGCTGGGCCCGCCGCCCCCGCCGCCAAATTCTGTGGCTCCTTCTCTTACGTCTGTCAGGTTTTTATTCAAATGTTGCTTAAAAATTCAGCCCTCCCACCCCGTTCCCCTGGTTCTGCTCTATTTCCCGCCATATTACACACCATCACCTAACATGTGACGTTGATTTGGGATTGCATTTATCGTCTGTGTCCTCACTGGACTGTCCGCTCCACCAGGGCGGGGGTTTTCATGCCTTGTCCTCTTCTGCATCCCCGTCCCTGGACCCCAGAGCAGAGCCAGGCACACAGCAGGCCTTCAGTTAGTGTTTGTGGAATGAATGAACGAGTGACAGCGGTACCTGGCTCCTCGGGGCTATTGGGCAGTCCAAATGAGGCTGCCGTGGGGCGCCCTCTCACAGCTGCATTCAGTCGGTGCTCCATAAAGGTTTTGGGAATTCAAACCATGGGTCGTTTCTGGCACAGGCTTTGGAGCCAGGGATACTGGGTTCCAGTTCTGCCTTAACTGCTCATTTCTGTGTGACCCACGGCAGGTGTCTTCCCTTCTCTGGGCCTCACTTCCCACCTTTGTAACGCGGAGTTAATGACAGTTGAGAATTCATGCAAAGTGTTTGGGACCATGCTCGGCAAGCCATCAGTCTCCAAGGCCCCTTGGCTTGCTATTCCTTCAACAAACCCTTGCTGAATTCAGGGGACTTTAGGCGACGTGACAGTGACCGCACGGCCCTGGAGCAGCCACCTGGCCCTCAAGCCTGCCTCAGTGGCGCCATACAGCATGCACCCTGCACCCAGGAGAGGGACCCCTGGCCTGGGATCCAGCTGCGGACCCTCTCTCAGAGCTGCAACTGCCCCGGGGTAGGGGCACAAAGATGCTCCGAGGGCTAGCAGCCTCCTCAGCAGCTGTGTGGCCTGAGGCAAGAGACTTCTCTGACCCTCAGTTTCCTCATCTGTAAATGGGGATAATAACTGTCCCAGCCTCACAGTGTCGTGGGGAGCAGTGAGTTCATCTGAGGTGAGTGTCGTGGGCCCAGCCTGGTGTTAGGGTTCCCTAAGTGTCAGCTCCTGTTATGATGCCCCTAGGGGGGCGACAGCCGTGAATAAACAGGACAGAGAAAGTCCGTGTCTTCAGCTAGTTTATATTCTGGGAGAGAAGGAACAATGAAAGAACTGTCTGCCAAGGAGACACAGCGGTACATCACTATGAGCCCTTAAAGAGACGGAGGTGCCAGGACAGAGACCACCAGGGGCGAAATTTCCCCTGGGGGCGCTTCTGAGAAAGGCAGGATGGATTGGAGGGAGCTCGGGGAAGGGTGGATGGAAGGGCGGTCCAGGCGGAGGGCACAGCAGGGCAGCGGGCGGGAGGAACCTCGAGGAGGCTGGGGAGGAGGCTGGGGTGGCTGGGGTGGAGTGAGTGAGGAGGGGAGGGGGTAAATGAGGGCGGGAGCGGTGAAGGGCAGTGGGGGGTGCAGGGTTTAAACAAGGAGGGCCATGATCTGGGGTGAGCTGTTAGACCCGCCTAGCTGGAGGGGATCAAGGAGGAACTAACGTTTATTGAGCACCAACTGTGTGCAGGCAAGGGGCTAAGGGCTTTCTGTTTAAACTCCGTCCCCTGCCCCGGGGCTCCTGTAGTGCCACCCCTCCCTGCTGTCCCTCATCCCTAGAGGTGGCAGCGGCTTCCTGCACGTGGCAATCCCCAGGACCTTGTCATCGTCCTCTGCTTGGGAAAAGCAGCTCTTCCGTGTATTAATGCTCTCTGTTGAAAGGCCTGGAATGGTTTCTTTTGTTCCTGCTTGAACTTCGATGATTTTACAGGTGAAAAAACTGAGGCCCAGAGAGGTTGAGTAACTTGCCCCAAGTCACACAGTCAGCAGGCAGCAGAGTCAGGATTTGAACCCAGGCACCCGTGCCTCTGAAGGTGGGGAGGAAGTGGATGGGCATTCTCGCCACTCCGGCCCCAGACTCCACTGCCCTTGACCCCTCTCCGTGCCTCTGCCCAGGTGCTCTCCCGGCCGGGCTGCACGGCTGTCCACCTCCGGAATCACCTCTGTTTTGGCCGCTGCTCCTCGCTCTACGTCCCCGGCTTGGAGCCCGCCCCGCTGGTCCTCTGCAACAGCTGTGTGCCGGCTCGCCAGCACCGGGTGCCCGTGGCCCTGTGGTGTCGGCCGGGCCGCCCAGCCTCCCGGCGGGTGAAGATGTTCACCGTGCTGGTGGAGGGCTGCCAGTGCAGCCCGAGGGCGTGAGCTGAGCACCTCGGATGGACACACGGACGCACGCGCCCGGGAGACGCGGGGAGATGGCCGAGGAAGACGCCGACCTGGATCATGCGCACCGGGTCGAGAGACCAGGGACGCGGGGACAGCCAGACATGTCCCCAGAGTCCTCGCCCTGCTCCAGGGGATGCCAGGCACCGCCCCAGCCATGGGGTGGGCCACTCGTAGCGCACACTTATTGAGCACTCCCTGTTTACCAGGCCTTGCTCCAAGCGTTTGACGTGTGCTAACTCTCGTCCTGACAGCAGCCCAATGAGTCAGAGGCTGGGGTCACCCATTTTACAGAGAAGAAAACTGAGGCCCCAGGAGACAAAGTCACTCGCTCAGGGTCACGCATGACATGGCAGAGGTGGCATTCGAGCCCGAGGCCGTGTGGCGCCCACTTTCAACCTCCAGACTGGGCTTCCTCCCGCAGAATGAGTCAAAGACGCCCCCCCAGCTGCAGGGGGGACAGACGGCCCCACCCAGACCAGGAGATGCAGTGACCACCCCATCCTAGGGACCCCAGGAGACAGTCAGGGAGGCAGACATAGTTCTGGGGGGCACCTGGGCTTGCCGAGTCAGAGGGGACCCACGTGCTCCAGCCGCACCTCCTGTGCCCCCTGCGTCTCCACGCAGCCTCACGCCCAGCGTGGCTTCTACAGGAACCATAAAGGCTGGCCGAGCCCGGCTGTGTGTGTGTGTGCGTGAGTGTGTTCCTCCATCTGGGGTGCTCTGGGGGTGGGCGGCCGTGTGCTGGAGCATGGCGTGGGGTGCCCCCTCAGCTGGGCGAGGGGCTGAGCGGCCAAGGGCGGCCTGGCTTTGTGCGGCTGGAACCGGGGCCCTGGCAGATGGGCCCGTCTGGCACAGACGCAGGGACATGTGGCGCTGTCAGGGCCGCCTCCAAATGCCCCCCGGAGCGCAGGGCGGGGGCGGTCGGGCCCCCTTGGCCCTCTTCCTGCTGCAGGAAGGAAGGCCCAGGTGAGGGAGCACGACGGGGACCTGAGGAAACAGATGGGCTGAGGGGCGTGGGAGCCCGTGACCTCGACCCCGCAGGCCTGCTCGGCGGGTGGGAACAGGCCAGGCGGGCAGCTCCCGAGGCCCTGCTCCAGGGCCCGGCGGGGGGTGGGGTTCAGGAGGGGCCCATGGGGACGCACTCTCCCCCGTCCAGTGTTCTCTGCCAGACCCCAGGCAGCGTCCGAGTGGGCAGCTCTGCCCTGGCACCGTGGGCACCCCTCTCTCTGGCAGGCGTGAAGTGCCTGCTTCTCCCCTTCAGCTGTGCCCACCTCCTGCCAGCCGGGGATCCAGCTGGAAACCTTGGTGCCAGGGGGCCCCCGGAGTCCCTGCCCCCTCCCGGGCAGTGCCAGCCCACCCCTGCCCCCCAGGCCCTGTAATGGGCGTCATGAGTGCTGGGGGCGGGGGAGGGGCGGGATGCAGGTGCTGCAGGCGCTGGCACGGGGGCCGCTAATCAGGTTTGCCAACGCCATCTGTCACCGCGCGAGCATCTGGGGCTCAAGGTGACCCTGTCACCCTCAGTTACAATTATGAGTTTGGCATCTGTATTAAAGCCCGCCAGCCGGCCAGGCGGGGGAGGCTGGGGTGGGCACGGGGGTGCTCGGCGAGCCCGGTCCCGGGGGGCCTGTTCCCAGGGGCCGCGTGGCTGCCAAGGCGTGGGGCGTTTCCGTGCTTGGGGGAGTTTGTGTGTGTGTGCACATGTGCCACCTCCACAATTCTGTGAGCATGTCTGAGTTCACGGCTGGGAGTATGGGCTTTTGTGTGTCTGAGCTTGTGGGGTGGCCCGGGTCGGGGGCAGCTCTGAGATCCTGGGGGTACACAGATGAGCATGCGCCATGAGCTGGGAGAGGCCCGTACAGTGGTTCCGGTGTCTTTGGGTGATGGTGTGTGTCAGGGTGTATGTGTGATGGCGTGTGTGTGGTTGTGTATGTGTATCTGGGGGGGGTGCTGTACACTGATGGTCACAGGCTGTATGTTTGGGCATGTGGGTCTGTGTGTAAGATCCTGGTGTGTGTGTGTGTGTGTGTGAGCACACAGGGGCAGCAGCCGGGAGAAGCTCTGTGTGGTCTCTGCAGGGTCTCTCCTGCCCCTCAGTTGTTTCCTGCCCTCACCAGCCCCGCTGCCCGGGCTCCAATCTGGGGGGGCTGGAGGAAGGCAGGAGCTGGCTCTGAGGGGGGCTCTGGGCCCGGGCTTCTTGGATCCGGATTCTGGGTCCTTGATTCTAGATTCTAGAGGACAAGATCTAGATTTTTGGCTTCTGGATTCTGGGTCCTGAGTTCTTGGACCTGGCTTCTAGATCTTGGTATCTGGGAGTCTACATTCTGATTTTGGGATTTGGCTCTGGATTCTGGATCTGGGTTCCTGTGTCCTGATCCTGGCTTCTGGTCTCTCCACTCTGTGCTGAGCTGGGCCTGTCCTGTCTGCCCTGCTCTTCAGGCCTGGCCACTGGGCGGCCAGCCATCCACCTGATGGGTGCAGAGACCACACATGGCCACCAGGGGACACCCTTAGTCCAGATTTGGGCCAAGCTGACCCAGCCATGGAGGAGTTAGGGGACCACCCTGGCCTAGTTTGACCCAACCCTTTGAGGGGGAGGGGGGCTGGGGCTTCGCCTCCCTCCCTGCCCCTCCCCACCCCGGCTGGTGACTGATGTCCGTCTGTCAAACATGGAGAACTGGACCCAGCATCACCACAGACCCCCAGTCCCAGCCAGGGACACCCTGTCCTAGGGTCAGACGCAGGGTGGAAAGCGCGCATGCGTCTGTGAAGGTGTCAGTGAGCGTAGGGAAACGTGTGCAGGTGTGAGAATGCACTGTGTGTCTGGGGTGGCCACATATGACAGTGTCCCCACACAGTGTGTGTGGCCATTTGTGATGGGGACCACGTGTCTGGCAGGGTCCTCCTGTGACGGTGCATCTATGGGGCCGTATCTGTGACTGTGAGTGATCCTGTCGTATGGGTGTGTCTGCCTGCGACCATGACTGTCACTGGGTGTCAATAGGTGTATCTGTAGGTGTCACCCTGTCCATGAGGGTGTCTTGGAGTGTCTGGGGCAGTGTCCCCAAGACTGGGTCCCTGTGTCATTGGTATCTTGTCCGGGGGTGTGTGAAGGTGTGTAGGACAGAGGTGCGCTTAGCGACAGTGTCAAAACCGAGGCGGTGTGTTCTCCAAAGCGGAGTGGAGGAGGGACAGGCGTGGGTGGGACCAGAGACCCTGGGAGCATGCCCTGCCCTCCCTTCCTGGGTCTCTATGGATGGGTCTCCTCCCACCTCTCAGCGTCTCTGACTTTGTCTGGGGGTTCTGGGCCACTGCCTCGCCCGGTTGCCAGGCACAGGGCCGGGCACAGTGCGTATTCGCCGGCTGGTCCTGCCCCTGTCTCCCACCCCAGCCCTCCATCTCGCATCTCCCTCCCGGCTCTGCCTCTCCATGGCCACTCTCCCTCAGTCCGTCCTTCCTGTCCGTGCATTTCTCCATCTCGCAGGCTCTCCATCTCTCTGTCTCTCCCCCTCTCTTGTCTCTCCCTGTCTCTCCGGCTCTTCCCGTCTCTGCCGGCCCGGGTGGATCCGGGTGGGTCCGGGACAGCCCGGCCCGGCGCGGCAGCGAACAATGCCCCATTCACGCGGCCCGCGGGCGCCATGGCAACGCGCCCGCCCCGCCCTCCCGCGCGCGGGCCGCGCGTGCCAAGAGGATGCCATGGTTACGTCAGGCGCGTGCCCGCCCCGCGCACCGCCCCGCGCGCTCTTGCAGGGGCCGGGCCAGCAGGGGGCGCCCGGCCGCAGCCTCTGCCCGGAGTCAGGAGGGGCCGCACTCCTTGGGGGGCCTTCAGCCGCTCAGTGCCTCAGTTTCCCCTCTGCGAACGTCAGGGGGTGGAGTGAGATTGTACTGTGTGTGTGTGTGCGCGTGTGTGTGTGTGTGAGAAAGAGAGAGGAGGGAGGGAGGGATGGTGGTGAAGGTGCTCTTTGGGGGTGGTTGTGTGTCTGAGTTTGCATTTGAGGGTCAGTGGAAGTACACGTACCAATGTGTGGGTCCATGTTTGCACACTTGTGTGGACTTTTGTGAGAAATAGTTGCTTGTAGTTTGGAGGTGATTGTATGCCCATGTGTTTGGAAACGTGTGTGTGTGTATTTTCATGCCTGTGTGTGATGGTGAGTGTCCGTGTAGTTTGTGTGTAAAGGTGTATCTGTGTGTTTGTGATCACGTGACTGCGTGCCCCTGTGTTCGCGTGCCTGGTGTGTGTGTGTGTGCGCGCGCGGTGGGTGTCTGTGGTTGGGAGTGATTGTGTGCTTGAGAGTTCCTGGGACTGTGTGTGTCCATGTTTGCATGCCTCAGGGGTGTGTGTGAGGGAGACAGAGACAGAGAGATGGTGTCTGTGGTTTGGGTGTGATTATGTGTTTGTGATTGTGAGTTCATGTGATTGTGTGTGTGCCTGTATTTGCATGCCTGGTGTGTGTGTGTATGTGTGTATGACGGTGGATGACCATGCTGTTGAGTGTGGTTGTGAGTTTGTGTGACTGTTCTTTGTGTGTCTGGTGGTTCATGTTCACAAGCTCGTGTGTGCTTATGTGTGGGACTGGGTGTGGGTTCCGAGGACTGCCGGAGCCTGGCTGAGCCCCCCTCACCTGAGTGGCTCCTGGCACAGAAGGGGATGCCCAGCTGCCTGGGACCTCCAACTCCCCACGGGTTCGAGAGAGCCCCAGCTGATGAATATTCATGAGGTGGGGGGGCTGCCACCCACTGCCTCCAGCTGCACGTCCATTAGCCCCCTGTTCTCTGTGCACCAGCCACAGCAGGGAGGGGGGAGTCAGTATGGATCTGTCCCTATCGCCACGACTTGGGGGGCTGGGGATGTCCTAGGACTATCGTGGGGGCCGTGTCAGCGTGCCTGGTTGCTTGTTGGGACGGCTATGGGGCTGTCTCAATGTTGTGACAGGCACGGGGGATGGCAACTGCTGTGGACAGGATGTCCTTGCTCCGTGGTGCTTCTCTGTGACTGTCTGGGGACTGTGGGCCTTGCATGGCAGGGTGAGATGTGTGCCTGTCACCTGCAGCAGAGACGCCCTGAGTGAGTGTCCTCAGGGCCTTTGAGCAGTGCTGCAGTGGCCTGGACCTGCTGGCTGCTGCTCTGGGACACTGTGACAGTGAAGGTGTGTTGTGTTATTGGAGCGAGCGGCTTGGGTCAAACACTGATCGAGGGACAGCTGTGTGCCACACCCTGGGGAGGCCACAATCAGATCTGCTTCCCCTCCTTGTGACCCAGTGGGGCAGTGACTCCGAGCGGCCGCATGGCTGCACAGCTGCAGGGGCCCTGGACAGAGGACGTCAGCGTGCCTCTGCTGGGCAGCGTGAGGCTGCGGTCGTGCGAGGGCCAGCGTGTCAGGGTAACTGTGAGGACCTGCGAGACCGTGTGGCTGAGGGCGAGGGCGGCCAGACTCGCTGAGGGTGTGATGGTGTGAGGGTGTATTTCTGTGTGTGAAAGCGTGGCTCAGGGTGTGACAAACAGTGTTGCCGGTTGAAGGTGTGACACTGTGGCTCTGCGTGTGGTTGAAGGTGTGACAGCCTGGCTGTGTGTGACAGCATGTGTGACAGTGTGGTTGTGTGTGACAGTGTGACTGAGGATGAGACAGTGTGGCTGTGTGTGTGGCTGTGTGATTGAAGGTGTGACAGTGACACCATGTCTGTGACAGTGAGTGTGTGCGATGACATGAGCCAAGGGGCTGTGACTGCCCCCACCATCCCCTCCCTGGCTGCACAGGGAGCCCGTCTACACTGTCACACACAGCTACACGGTTGCATCCTCAGCCACGCTGTCACATACAGCCGTGCTGTCATACCTTCGTGCCGGAGCAAGGGTCCCCGTGGCGTGGGACTGGGGACGCATTGGGCCTGACATGGGGACCCCTGGAGACCCAAGTGCAGCTAGGGCACAGCCATGCAGCCCTGTCCTCCCCAGTAGGCTGGATGTGGGGCATGGCCTCCAGATGCAGCAGGGCTGGGGTGGGGAGGGCTCCTCTGGTCTGGGGGGACTGCCCTCTGGGCCCTGGCGTGGGGCTGGGTGGCCCCTGAGGCCGGCCTCCCAGCCCTGACATGGCTCCACGGGACGGCGCACAGAGGCCCCATTCAGGAGCCAGGGCCAGGTTTCCAGGGCGGATGGGGTGGGTCTCACGGCTGCAAATGAAACGTTTCCCCCACTCCTTCCTTCGCCTCCAGACGAGCGCTGGCCACGGGAGGCCTCGCCACGCCTGTCCTCGGCCCTGGCCAGGCCGTGCCGCCGGCGCGCGTGTGAGTGTGCGCCCATGGGAGCTGTGTGCAGCTATGGGCTGGCCTGCATGTCCCCATTCGTGACTTGAGGATGTGTATGTGTGTGTCTTTGGGTGTTGTGTGACCAACTGTGTGTGACCGTTTGTGACCAGGGGTCATCATTGTGTTTGTGCGTCCCTGTGTGTGTGTGATCTGTGTATCTTTGCGTGACTTTGTGTGTGCCACGTCTGTGGATCATTTTGAGAGCATCTGTGTGTGTGACCAAAGTGCTCTGTCCTGTGTGAGATTTTGTGTACCTACGTGACTTTGTGTGGCCTGTGTGCATCTTGTAACCAGGCTCAGCGTGATTCTGGGAGTCCGTGTCGCTGTGCCCGGGTATGTCTGGGTG